>NC_051185.1:20393183-20410683 GCF_013339695.2 Rhipicephalus sanguineus
TCAGAAAAACGAACAAACGAACTACTAGGTATCTTCTGCACCTTTTTGACCCCTGTTTCGTCATGTTACATATGCGTACGCTCTTCATGTTAAAGAAATAAGAAAAGTAAAAACTTCCTTCTCAGCGACACCTCATCCCCTCCCCTACCCACAAGGGACACAGCCAGGATCTTTTTTCGGGGAAGGCAGGGGGGAAGGGGCGTGTTCAACAAACATTGATGTATGTTCGTGCGTGTGCTTGTATGTGTGCGTGTATATATATACATGCAAAATTAGAAAATTTCGGGGCAGGGGCGAAAGAGTTCAACCCCCCCCCCCCCCCAACCCGCGCCTTCTGGCTACACCAGTGCTATTCACACTCAGACGCCACCAATATTTTCATCTTTAGAGAACGAAGAGAAAACATCATGCGGGAACAGGACTTTCTTGGGACGCGTACGTGTCTCGTTCGATATCTCGAAGGTGACAACCTCTTCTCGCAAAAAAAAATAACATGCTTTCTTTTTTGATACAAATGCAGTGTGTCGCGGCTTCGGGCTGTCCTATTTTCGCAGGCGTCGATGAAAATTGAATCCCCGAGGGAATTGAGCCTCGTCGGATGCGGTGAAAACAAATAAACGGACAAATAACCAAAGCAAAAGTAAGAAATTAGGAAAAGGGTCAGTCAGACGCTAGCATAGATAAGCAAGACATTTTTTTTTTTGTGAACGTTAGTGAACAGTGCAATGGTTCGTTTGAAGAGGAGCTTCAGCCCACGCTGTGAACGAAGTGTCAGGTTGTGAAGAGGGCCAGTGAAGAGTATGCATGTTTGTTTGTTTTTTTGTGTTAAAAAGTCAGGGTCTATTCTTGACGCAGGGAGAGTGAAGCTTCATGTTTTGTTTATAGTTTACTCTTCTCCTCATCCGCTTATTGAAGTTGCCGGGGAGTGACCAAGGTGTGGACAAACACGCTGCCAAAAAAGCCACAACAATTACTTATGCATTCATTTAAGATGACTCGAAGGCGAAAGCCTTCTTCCTTTACTCCTCAGTCAACTGTAATAATAATAATAATAATAATAATAATAATAATAATAATAATAATAATAATAATAATAATAATAATAATATAATAATAATAATAATAATAATAATAATAATAATAATAATAATATCTGGGGTTAAACCAAGGAGGTTGTTTAAAAATCTCCTTGGGTTAAACGTCCGAAAACCACGATATGATTATGAGAGATGCCGTAGTGGAGGGCTCCGGAAATTTCGACCACCTGGGGTTCCTTAACGTGCACCTAAATCCAAGTACACGAGCCTCAGAAATTTTCGCCTCTATCGAAAATACAGCCGCCGCGGCGGGGATTCGATCCCGCGACCTTCGGGTCAGCAGTCGAGCGCCGGGGCTCAGTCGACTGTATTGAACTTACCCCTGTATTCAGAAACACTGCTCGACTTGAACTTGACTTGCCACCGCCTTGGGCAGCGCGTTCGAAACGCGTTGAAGGCGGTGGTAAGTCAAGTTAAAGTGAAGGAGCGTTTCTGAATACAGGGGTTAGAATAACAGAGAGCTGAGCTAGTTGACAGGGTATTCATGCTAAAAAAGTATTCATGTATTCATGTTAGTTGGTAGGTATTCATGTTTTTTAACATGAATTGAACTTTGAAACTGAAATAAAACTACACAGGGGACAGAACACAAGTAGAAGCAGATACGAAGAGCGCAATTTTATTTCATTCTTAATGTCGTACTAATTAGCCACCCAACGCACTTTAGATGCATTGAACTTCCCTGACACCCCCCCCCCCCCCTAATGATTTCTCCACCTCACTTGACTTCGCACTCACCCACCTTTGACCAAGCGACGATGCCGCGTAAAGACGGCATCACGTGACGTCATGTATGATGACGTTATAGTGACGTCAGAACTTCTGTGGTATCTGTGACGTCCTTGATGATGTCATGTGACATTTAGGTCATGTGAATTTTTGTACAGCGAAGGAACACGTTCGCTTGAGTGTCACGTGACTGTCGACCGACATTTGTTAGCTATTTTTTTACCATTCGTAAATTCTCGCGAAGTATCGTTAGGTCTAGCGGAGTGAGAGAGAGAGGGGCAGAAGGAATACAAGAAAGGCAGGAAGGTTAACTAGACTACGTCCAGTTTGCTACCCTACACACATGGGGAGGGGAATAACGGGGTAAAAGAGAGAAAGAGAAAACCATCAGTGCGCACAGCATTTCACCGCAGACACACAGTGTAGCGTATCACAGACGTCGCTCAATTCCGTTGCCTTCAAGAAATGCAGGAGGGCTGATGAGCTGGGAGGTCGGGCACCCCAAGATCTTTCCTTCAGTAAGAGTCCGACCATCAAAGTTTAGTTCTCGCCAAATCTCGAAACTTTCTTCACTCGTGAGATATACAGGGCTTTCATCTTAGTAGACAATGGCGTAGGCCGGGAAAGAGGTTTGGGGGTTCACACACCCCTCCCTTTCCCGAATTCTTTAAATTTTGCGTGTATGTTCACGCACACATACAATCGCACGCACGAACTTCCATGGTTGAACCCGGCCCGTACAAAATATCTCGCTATCCTGCCGTTAGAAGGGCAGTTGTTGCCCTCCCTAGAAGAGCAGTCCTCTTGTCGAAGCATTGGCTCCAGGGACACTCCATGTTCAACGATTTTTCATCGTGACATACATTATATCCATTAGAATGGAGCGCTTAATGAACACAAACATTTAGAACGAAAACGAGGACGGGCGCTGACTGCCAACAGTTGGTTTATTGGTGCGTTCACATATATAAAGAGGGCGAGAAAAAGAAGGGAGGGGGAGCATGGAAGGAAGAGGAGTTGTGCGCATGGGTGCGACTATGACATTATACCAAGCTGCTTCTGATTACTGGCTGAGATATCTGAATTCCTTGTCTGTAAGTGTGAGCGAAGGGGCACTGACACAAGCCGCGCCTTTGCACATCATGATGTACATTTCAAAAATTTCACGTGCCAGATTGTCCCTGTATCGGCGCAACACTTTGGCTTTTTCCAGGAGCGGAGTGCACCCACAGTCTGCGCAATGGATTGCTAAATTGCTACCGTGCTTGTTCTTGACGTTGTTCGCGTGCTCTCGCAGACGATCATTGAGACAACGTCCCGACTGGCCGATGTACGATCTGCCACGATGGGACGTTGTCTCTATGATCGTCTGCGAGAGCACGCGAACAACGTCACGAACAAGCACGGTAGCAAAAGCCAAAGTGTTGCGCCGATACTAGGACAATCTGGCACGTGAAATTTTTGAAACGTACACCATGATGTGCAAAGGCGCGGCTTGTGTCAGTGCCCCTTCGCTCACACTTACAGACAAGGAATTCAGATATCTCAGCCAGTAATCAGAAGCAGCTTGGTATAATGTCATAGTCACACCCATGCGCATAACTCCTCTTCCTTCCATGCTCCCCCTCCCTTCTTTTTTTCGCCCTCTTTATATATGTGAACGCACCAATAAACCAACTGTTGGCAGTCACGTCCTCGTTTTCGTTCTAAGTGTTTGTGTTCATTAAGCGCTGCATTCTAATGGATCCGTACCAACGAGCTCGCCTCAACACCCTCTTAAATACATTCTATGTAATGTACCGTACTCACTCGCATGAAACCAACATCCCAGTGCCTCGACGACAGGGAGTAAAGAGGATCGTGCGCACAGCGACGTTGTCGCTTCTCGAAGGTTGCTCCTCACCGATCGTTCGAAATTAATGAGCGCTGCTGAGACCGAGGCGACCTACCGAGAACCGCATCCCGCGCGTGTGCCGCGCGCGATGCTCGCTGATCCGCCGATACATTAGGAATAATGGCGCTAGAGCTTGGAATCTTCCCGCGTAGAGATCGGCCGAAAGCGCACGTCCGGTGACCATCCTTTATCAAATATTAGGGTCATGCTTTCTCCGCTAATTCGGTGCAGCGATCTGTCATCTACGGGTCTACGGCTTTAGAAGAGGTCACTGATTCTCAGTGTACAAAAGCCCGTTTCGTGGCTCTAGGCAGCGAGAACCTGCGTCTGCGAGAGCATGGACGCCGTTGCCCAAATGCAAGGGAATTTGCAAGGTTGCATGTCTCGAAAAAAAAAAAAAAGTTTTGTTCTGACATAAGATGCTGCGAATATTGAGGCGCAGTGACGGTTTGGTGCCACTATACACAGAACTGAACACTGCGTATGCACAAATTGAGAGAAGCGTCCAAGTCTACAGGATGTCACAAGAAAGAAAGAAAGGAAGAAAGAAGAAAGAAAGAAAGAAAGAAAGAAAGAAAGAAAGAAAGAAAGAAAGAGAGAAAGAAAGAAAGAAAGAAAGAAAGAAAGAAAGAAAGAAAGAAAGAAAGAAAGAAAGAAAGAAAGAAAGAAAGAAAGAAAGAATTCAAAATGACATTCATTTAATATTTCTAGACATGTGGTACATCCCTAGTGTGATAAGATAGAAAACAAAGCCGCTGTGTCGCGGCTTGAGGAATCTCCCATCCAATACCTTCATGAACATTGCCCTGCTTACTGAACTCCGCGTCGATGCGTTGAACAGTGCTGCACACTTTTGCTGGCAAAGCGAGAACACTATCATCGACGTAGCGAGCTTCGTTCTAAGCAAGCACGCTGCTCGGTATACGGAAGATACCGAACGGCCGTCCATTACCGCTCGAACATCGGCGACTGGCTGGGCGCATCCTGATGGTTCGAACTGTTAAGCTGTCTAGGGTACCGCTCGCACGGATAGGGATGGCGATCACGGCGTACTCACTAATGAGGGACTCACTAGGTTCGTTCGGGCGCGCTTAATCGGATAGGAGTTGCTGAAGAGTTTTAGGAATGAGAATACCTAATGACCCTTTCAAGGATTTGGGCTTCAATAAATTCACGATTTCTGTACCTTGCGCTTCAGAGACGTGATTTATTGAGACCTCCGTGTTCATTTGAGTATATGTTCGCTGTTTCAATTCCGGGCGTTGATTTGATTCACCCGACTGCGCAGTGGAGATGCAGGAATAACGTTGAAGCCGGCTTATACCCGAGAAATGGTGTAATTGGACGTCACCGGGTGGGATTGCGAAAGAGGACGCAGATGACGAACCAAGGCTGCTCGCTCGCTCGCTCGCTCGCTCAATCAATCAATCAATCAATCAATCAATCAATCAATCAATCAATCAATCAATCAATCAATCAATCAATCAATCAATCAATCAATCAATCAATCAATCAATCAATCAATCAATCAATCAATCAATCAATCAATCGACTACGCCTGGTGTAATGCGCACAACACTTCCTAGCTGAAGACTAACACACGACAGAAGAATATGAGAGACAGCGCATATAAAAGAAAACAGCCAAATGGAAACGTATGTAAGCGCATGAAAACACTTGCGCAAACATTGCGCAAGAACGCAATGGGTAACTGAAGACGCCACTGCTATGCAAGAAAATACGCATAACTGAAGAAATTCACAAAAAATATGACAACGAAAATGTCTATGACACGGGGGAATATAAAGAACGGTGAAAAGCTCAAATACCACTAAAGACATACAATGCTACCGTCTGCTTTTATGGACCAAGCTAGCGAATGAATCTGTGGGTATCACACAAGCTCACGAAATTCTATTTTGCTTCCTACTGTATTATATTTAACGCTTAACTTACTAAGCAGGCAACAGAGATTGCAGAACTGTATCGCTCTCACGGACCTATTACGCAAAGCTCGGAAGGGCTTGCAACACACGCTACGTCTTCGAGGCCAAAAGCGTACGGCCTGTTTCGACCACGAATCCTAAATTATGACATTACCAAAGCGGAGTTAAATGCGTCATTCAAGCGGTGCCCAAGAATGGAGCGAGGAAAACTGATTTATCGCGCGCTGTTCGAAAATAGCTGAACGGGCGCATACTGACCCGAGCACGTGTTCGCGAGGCGATTTTTCATACGGCGCAGCGATGCCTCTTTCAACCGGATTACAGCAAGATTAATGGCCACTGCCTGCGGGGACGATCGAAACATTCCCGCCAAGCAGGCAAGGTTAACGGGGCCCCTAAACAACTCCCGGTTCAACGACGAAAAAGTGGTTTCTGTCTCGCCTTCACTACCCTTACTACAGACGCTATCCTCTCATCGCCACCCATTTCTTCGTAAAACACGCGGACAATGTCAGCACTAAGCGTTGGAACTATCAGCGTTCCACGCTTTTCGGCTACGCGCTGTTAGCTTGCGCAGTCGAAAACGCACAAAACGAAGTAACATTGGTCGATCGTGCACGATGGTCATGCCATACAAGGCAGAACGGACGTGCGAAAGCACGAAAAAGCAGGGTAGGAGAGAATTCCCAACTCGTATCCCTCATTATATGGACCAGTCGAGAGCTTATTATTTTCAGTGACGTCACAAATTGTGCCGAAAAGACGGGAAAACAGAAGGAAAGAGCAGCTCGCTCGTTCTTCCTATTTTCGGAGGTTGCCTGACCCTTAAACGCAACGATTTTTCACACGGCGCCGCGGTGACTCTTTCAACCGGATTACCCCGAGATTAATGGTCACTGCCTGCGGCGACGATCGGAACATTCCAGCCAAGGTTAACGTTAGTCCAGTTTGGGATATAACATAACGAGCGGGCTTTCAGCGCGAGTTGGCGCCAAGCGCGTTCCAAGGTCGTTTGTTTGCGGCGGTTAGTTGAGATTACTTCCTGTCGCGCGTGGTTTGAGGGCGTGACATTTAGAACAATGTGGTAATGGAGTCTGCGCGTTAGCGTGCTTTCAGTGTTTTTAGAGACTCTGTTACTATTTGTATACGGATCGGAATATAAGCTCAAGAATAAAGGTGGCTACGCAATTCAACTGCCAAGGAATGACACACGTCCAACAATCCTTATCATGGTTCAGCCACCTGATTAATTCACGAAAATGACATACACCTTAGTCTGGATAAAAAGAAAAAAAAAGGTGCGCTTACAACTTACTCAGCCACAGTCAGACCGATAGCCAGAAGCTGCCCTAGCCTCCCCTCCCTCCCCCCGAAAAAAATTCCTGGCTGCGGGCCTGGCCACAGTAATTGCTCGCCAAGGATTTATCTCAGTTTTAGCAAGCTTGTTACTACATTCAGCTCTCCTGTCTTGTGCGTGCTTAATTATGAATTACGAGAGCCTATAAATATCTAGCTTATGCTAAGCATAAAGAACCCTCCTGCGAATGTGTCCGCTATTATACTGTAAAACACTGGCGTACTTACAGTTGTTTCTATAGAAAGTCTACTCCTAACACTCCTGTACTTTTTTAGTATGTTCTGTATATTTGTACACACCAAAAGCTTGCGGGACTTTAAAGCACGTACACGGTGTGGGAGATTTAAAGGTGAGCAGCTCTATATAGATACATACGAAGTGATGTGTCATTCCGCATTCTGTGGGTAGAATTTAAACCGAAACGTGTGCGCGTGAAAGTTTTATTGCAAAGTGAACTTCTGCAACCGAACTGTTCATCGCGATGTTATTTTACTTATTTGTTTAAGTTTGCTATAAGTTATACCAAACTGTTTTTTTGTGTATGTGCTGCAGAACTTAGCGAAACGGAGTATCCGAGGTGATACCTAAACCTGTCCACAGAAAGCAAGGTAGAACAGAGCAGAACAGAACAGAACGATGCCAATTTAATCGCAGACTGTGCACAATGCAACAAGGCAGCGCAATAACTCTTGACGACTTCATCTGATAGCTGACTTCACATAAAAGACAATCACGCACGCATAAAACTTCGCTGCGAACCAACGTTCTTTTTCTTTTTCACAGAAAATCTTCTGCGGAGCCACCGAAGGCAGTAACAGCCTAAGACATCCCACGCGAATGGTTTCAACGGCAGCAATTTGAGTTGAGTAATGCCTCGAGGCTGTACACCCTTTCGAGCGAAATAGTTGCAGTCACTCAGTCGCGAAACGCCAAACCCTTAGCGGGATCAACCGGGTATAGGGTCTTACGCGCAAATACTAACCAGCGTAGATAGCTGAGGCTTTACCTGTTTAAACTGTACCACCCTTACAAGCCCTGATGCATGAGGGATTATAGACAGGTTGGCATTTAGAGCAAAGAAATGTATTGAAAAAGTCCCCATTGCGTTATACAGGTGTTCAAAACGTGAATACCAGGTATATATGAATACTTTCGAACAGGAGGGCTGCTGAAGGCAACGTTTCGAGAATAAGTCCCGTCTTCTTCAAGGATTGAATCCCAGAGATGGGATTCAGAGCTGGGACACATGATCAAAACCACCAGGCACGCGTAGAGCGCAAAGAAGAATAGTTGGTGGCTGTACTCAAATATACATTTGGAACTGGTCGTTATATTTACGTGCTGATGCGAGGTGAAAGCTTCTCTCACAAAGTTGAACAAATATTAGTTTCATCCGTGGGGAAGAACTTGACTGTCCCCAAACCGTTGAAAGAAATCATTGATCACCATGATTAACCTTAACTTTAGGCTTTATCTTTTCATTATATATGATATAAGAAAAAAAAAACAAGTAAGGCCGGCTTTGGAAAAAGTTTGAAACGAATCCGGGCTGCGCCTAGTTTTTGTCAGACAAAATAATGTTGGTACAAAGAAAGACTCGAAGAGCTTTGTCTGATGACTACATCCTGATTTTGCCTTTTTCGTCTTCTTTTTATTACGTTCAACATTGCTACAGTGGGGGACATCCAATTTCACGCCTCGATGACCAAGTTCGTGTCTCCGAGCTTGTTATCGCAGATGCGAAAGGTCTAACTGAATGGGTAAAGGTTAATCGTCAAGAAGAAGAAAGGGTTAAAGGCCAGTCTTACACGTTCATATCGCTGTTTGCGATGTTCTTGCAGACACGATTTAGCCAGTCGCTAGTGCCCCCTGTATGAAATTTCTTTACGTTGTGTGCCATGAAGCCTAGATGGAGCCAGGGACGCACGCAGGCTGTTGTGAGCTGGGTTAAAGGGACACTAAAGACAAAAAGCGATTTTTGTCGATCCCGACCATGGTGCTCACATTTCGATGGCGGCGAAATGCTAGAAGCCCACGTACTGTGCGATGTCAGTGCACGTTAAAGAACGCCAGACGGTCAAAATTTCCGCAGTACAGCACTACGGTGTCCATCATAATCGCATTGTGGTTATGGCACGTAAAACCCAAATATTATTAATACGGTCATGCTCGGTTTCTTATATATTTTTAGATATTTTGATATCGTAAACATAGGCAACAAATACGTCCCCAGCTCGCCAGTGGATCATTTTATTCTGCAAGGATTGCCTGAACAAAGAATGGAAGCTTAGGCATGTTGGATTTCTCCAAAGCTTCTAAAAGACCGCGCTAAGTGCGCAGAAACATGTCGATGCCATTTTAGTGTCGCTGTGTATATTTCATGCTCAGTACAGAGTGAAAAAAAAAAAGATCTTAAGAGAGAACCGTCCTAATGGATCCCGGATCAAGCTGTTTGCGCCGTCAAATCCCAATGCCATGCGAAATGCTCCGCAGCACCTGTGTCTACAGAGACGATCGGATTTTCGCTGAGCCTCTTTCGACCGAGGGACACCGACGGGTGAGAGCCCAACAAGAGCAGCGAAGGAACGTATCTTGTAAGGGTTCAAGCTTGGGCGAATATAGGTAAGGATCCACTCAGAAGGTGCTCACAGCTCACACGTGTTTAAGGGAAAATAGCCGAAAAAAGAAAAGGTGAAGGAGGACCGGCCTCTTCTCCATTTCTTAGTTCTGAGCTGGCGCACCAGCAAGCACTTTACGTGCGATTCCACTCAACGTGGATGATGCCACAGAAGTTGACAAAGAAGTGTTCGACATAGCACGTAAACATTTGCAAAGCGTTATTACAGTGTTAAGGCGCGTTCACATCGAACGCGGAGCCCGCAAGCGGGCAAGTGGATTTTCAAAGCGGAGCGGCAGCGAGGCCGCGCGGCAGTTCAGAACGAACCGCGTTGCCTTCTGTCCGCTCCGGCGCACGGATGGAGCAATCCACCAATCCACGACGGACGTGTCGCCATCTTGCGGCACTACGCAATACTGCGTAGTGCCGAATCATGCAGGCGCAGCGCCGCATCTGTACGAACCGAAGTTGCGTTTCCTGAAAGGGATGGGATTGCGTGAGTGCCATTTCATTGGGCATGGTGCCGTCTGCACACATGCGCGCATTGATCGCATTTCTCTCTTCCATATTCCTAACCGCATAACCTCGATGTCTAACCAGAAGGCGCTTTGTGGTTGAGATCCCAGCCTTTCTATCTTTCTTTTATCCGTGTCGCTATTGACGCATCCAGGTATGAAGTACGAGGCAGGAAAACCCCTCCTTCCTGCCTGTGCTATTGTCATGGCTACTGAGTCCGGTCTAACTAGTATATGGCCAGCAACTCTTCCTTAACCAATCAGGCGGTTTTTTATTGAAATAAAAAAATAAATGAAGGAGTTGTTGTCGCCATTTTCTGAAGACGGCTGGCCCTTTACACTTGGCTCTAAGGATAAAAATTAAAATAATGAAACAAAAATAAAAAAATTCGGCAGATCCCACGTACCGTGGGAATCGATGTGACGCGAAGCATGTGCAGAGACGTAGCTGTTTCGCAATTTCTCTCATTGAGCGTAACGTTGCTGAATCACGCTAGAGATATGTGCAAATGGCATGCACACACATATTTTGAAGAGTCGAACATGTGTTATATAACCAGTTGTTTACAGTTGCTTAACGATGCCAACAGCAACACAGGTGTTACCAACAGCAGGCGAGGTAAGCTGATATGTAGTGCTTATATTCTTCAATACTGGATAGCGCGAATTCAAATAGGAAAATGAACGTAGATGCACAGGACAGGCGCTACTCGCAACTAAGCTTTATTCAGAAAAGTTTCCCTCGATGTATACACAGCCTAGTGGAACGAGCAGGCGCACTGCATGCACGTTACAGTCACAGTTGCAGTTGGTACAGTTGCGTTACAGTTGTTATGCTTATAATTATCCGTTATGACGGAGAACGAACGCACGTTTCACGAACCCGTGTGCATATGTGGAAGGGGTTCTCGGCAGTTCTTGAATAAGGTCATCATCACCGTGATCAGTGAGCACCAGCAGCTGGACAGGCCATGTTATCGGATCCGTTCGTGATCGCGGCTACGAACGTTCTAAGTGTAGTGAAGTGCGAGGTATAGTAGAGCTGGTGGTAACCGCGGATGGCTTTTACGAAGTAATGATCTATGATGCCTTCTGTCCTGGACGTGGCACCGAGGTCTTGTTATGCCCTGTCCACATCCAAGCCGTCTTTCATGCCGTCTAAGAACCAGGCGTTGTTGGCTTTTGATAAATCAATGCTGAACTCACCGGCAGTCATGAGGGACATGGTCTTCTCGGCAGAGTTATTGTAGGAAGCATTGACCACGGTTTTTGAATAATTCAGGTGGTCGACGTTGTGGACCACGTGGACGAGTGGATGGTAGCCCAGCGTATTCCAGAGGTGCTCTATCTTCAACTCCCTAACTTTCCTTGCACCAGCCGCTGCGGTGTAATGGTTACGGTGCTCAGCTGCTGACCTGAAGGTCGCGGGTTCGATCCCGACCGCGGCGGTCACATTTCAAACACCCCCCCCCCCCTACCCCCGAAAGTTTTCAATTTTGCTTGCGCATATATACACGCACACATACAAACGCACGCACGAACATACACAATGTATGGTTGAACCCCCCCCCCCTCCGGGAAAAATTTCTGTCTGCGCCCCTGCCCTCTGGTGTACTAATATTAAGCTGTATGGAGGCGTGCGGATCGCGAGCGTTGCGCCCTCTAATAATAATAATAATAATAATAATAATAATAATAATAATAATAATAATAATAATAATAATAATATATGGGGTTAAACGTCCCAAAACCACGATTGATTATGAGAGAAGCCGTAGTGAAGGGCTCCGAAAATTTCGACCATCTGGGGTTCTTTAACGTGCACCTGAATCTAAGTACACGGGCGTCAGACATTTTCGCCTCCATCGAAAATGCAGCCGCCGCGGCTGGGATTCGCTCCCGCGACCTTCGGGTCAGCCGTCGAGCGCCATAACCACTAGACCACCATGGCGGGGAGCGTTGCGCCCTCAGTGGCGGAGTCGACTAAGAATGGGCTCGAACCGTGTTTCAAAATGGCGTCGCGTGAAAGCACAACCATGGTCGCTACGCGAAAAAAGAAAGAAGAAAAAGAAAAAGAGAGGAGGTCGGCGGGCGAAAATCGCTTTGTGTATACGCGTATCGATCCAAGCAGCGTCATTACGCGATGCCAAGACTTCAGATCCATTTACGCCACCCCCTCACAGCCATTCTCTCTTCCCAAACTGTCCTCGATCCATCGTAGAGACAATGGGCAAACACGAAAGGCGTCGCTCTTCACGCGAGCGCTCCTGTGAACGAAGCTCCGACAAGGGGGCCTTGTATGAAAGAATGGAGTTGGGAGCTCTCGATAGATAGATAGATAGATAGATAGATAGATAGATAGATAGATAGATAGATAGATAGATAGATAGATAGATAGATAGATAGATAGATAGATAGATAGATAGATAGATAGATAGATAGATAGATAGATAGATAGATAGATAGATAGATAGATAGATAGATAGATAGATAGATAGATAGAGATAGATCAAAAGAAAAAAGAAAAAAAGCGACTAATGGAGAAAGAGTGAGCGAACGAAGAAAAAAAAGAGAGAAAGAAGAGGAATAGGTTGATGATAGAAATAGCTAGCGGAGTTATTGGGAAAACAAATAATTACGTTAAGAAAACAAATCATCATGCTGTATTTTTACAACCTTTCTTTTGAAGGGGAAGAAGGCTTGTTTCCGAAAATTGACACATGATACAAGCTTATCTTTACTAATGACAACGATGGTATAATTCTTCCAACTATCTATAATTTTTCGTTGCCATGTAAGGTCAGCACAAGACTGTAGTTACGATAACTTGGCCGACACAGTGCTCAAGCTATTGTTGTATTACAGAGCCTTGAAACATATTATAGTCTGGCCCTATTCCTAGCAATGGTTGACCATAGCTTGGCGAGTCATAGGAGTTAGTATGCAATGTTTATTGCCTTATTACAAACGCCGATAGTGAACACTGCAACCACAGTTTACGCTGCCGCAATATGACGCCATTATAGGTTTTTTTTTTTCAAGCAGTTTCAAGGACTGGCGCAGTTCTGTGGATGAACACTTGACTGCAAGCAGAATGCCTGGGTTGAATTCCGGCTCCCACCGTAATATTCAGTCTTTCCATCCCACTGATATTTCCATGACCGACAACACTGCCGACGCCTATTCCGCATTTTCTGCGACACAAGCTCCATCCATAACGCTACCGCGTAAAGAGTTTTGAAAGTCTGTTACCGCCGTTTCTGGGTTGATACAAACTGTGAATCACCTGTGGCTCATGTCCGCATTCCACGGGCCGTGGTATATTTGTACGTGCCACGCGTGACTGAAGGAAAAGTTTTCATGACGAACGCGATAAGTGTCTCACGCTATTCATGTAATGACCTGTTCATCGTGTTCGTCCTATACTAATGCCCTCCCATGCAAATTTTGGTATGTGTCAAGTTAAGGAGACGACCACGAGAGCGCCCAGACGTAGGCGGCTAGATAGATAGACATATACGTATACATAGAAACTGTTAAAATGCCTTTGCTTCGCTAAGGAATGCTTCGCATTTAAAATGTACAGCAATCGATATAAAGGAACGGTCTGAAATAGACTAACATATTTGGTCTGTGGCAGAGGGTATGAGAGGAATAAATGTAATCCCGGGCCAAGCATTCTTTGCCAGAGAAATAAAAGATAAAATACGCAATTTATCGTGAGAAATCTCCCCGCCTGTCTCGACTTAGAGAGAACTCTCGTAACCAGCAAGAGAAGATGAGGTGACCGCTTGTTCAGAGCATGTCTTCTTTCATCGAGACGTGACTGCATGGTTCGGACCATGACTTGGTTTGAAAATCTTCGCACCGAAAGTTGAAGATGAGAGGACGGCGATTCGCATCCTAATGGAGTTTAGAGGGATCCACAGTTCTTGAGAAGAAGGACAATATAAAGGGGGAAACTAAGCACAACCATCGCAACACGAAAAAGAGAGGACCTCTTCGCGAGGACTTCGGGGCAAACATTCAGCTCGATCTTTAATGCAGCCCGGGAAGTCTCAATACTCTTCACTTGGCGTGAAGAGTGAAAAGAAAGATTGAGATAGTGCCGGTTTCTTTTTGTCTGAAAAAAAGAAAAATGGACAGAGGCGGTGCGCTGCTGTATGTACAGCCACAGTACTGCGAAACAGCGCGTTTTCGTCTTGCGAAGGATCGTCAAAGATACTATGAAAGGAGAGGAAATCTTCCTCAGGTCGAGACAGTAGCAAGATGGCTGAATCGCATGATTGATCGATTTTCGCCGCCTTGTTTGAAAGCGTATAACCGCCTCTATGTTTTCTTGTTTCTAATTTTTTTGTGTAGTAATCTGCGGCAGTAACAGAGTTGTCTTGCTTTAGTTGCGCGTTAGCAGCAGAGTGTGTTGGGTATCACTCGCTAACATTATTTTGCTGACGCATTCATGCATAGAAAACTCACGGGTCGCAATTACCGAATCACTGTCTCGAAAGTAGACATGCGCGTGCTGATGCAAGTGAGTGCAGACAATTAGTGACTTACAGGAAACGAGCGAGACTGGTACACTCACTCATTGATCTCTTGTTCATATAAACTCGCTCGCTCGCTCGCTCGCTCGCTCACTCACTCACTCACTCACTCACTCACTCACTCACTCACTCACTCACTCACTCACTCACTCACTCACTCACTCACTCACTCACTCACTCACTCACTCACTCACTCACTCACTCACTCACTCACTCACTCACTCACTCACTCACTCACTCACTCACTCACTCACTCACTCACTCACTCACTCACTCACTCACTCACTCACTCACTCACTCACTCACTCACTCACTCACTCACTCACTCGGTCAACGATCATTAGTTATTAGCTTAGGCAAGCACAAGGTCGCATCCACGCTATATTGTAGCCGTGTACAATCTACTCATTCACTGACTTAAAACTGTGTCCTCTGTAATAACTACAGATATTTTCATAACCGAAAACAAAACACGTGAGAACACTGACGCTCAGTCACTTAGTCAAGGATACAATGCTAATGTTTTAGGCATTTGCTAACTTACAACCGTATTCCACTCGCTCAATCATCATTATTTTGAAAGCATGAAATGAAATATCAATATAATTAAAGAATCAAGCAAGCGTTCATTTACTGGCAGTTTGTTTTTATTAACTTAGGCATACACAGCACAAACGATCCTCTGATATACGGTGACGACGCCGAGGCCTGTATCAAAAAGTCAGGCCACACAATTCGTGGCTTGCAAGTTCTTTTATAGATGGATGAATGAAGGAAGGAAATTTTCGAGGGCTCGTTTCTTTGTTTGACACAACCAATGAAAACCAGGCAATAATGAAGCTAAGGAAGGTATACGTGACGTTAATTGTACTGTTTTAAGTGTATTTTAATAATTGCGATATAGATGTGAAGAAAGTAAAGTGGATGAAAAGACAACTTGCTGCCGGCAGGGACCGAACCTGCGACCTTCGGATTTCGCACCCGATGCTCCTCTTGTCAACCAACTTACCAATGTCAATTTTTAACGATATTGATTCTCTTGATCGATGCAAAAAGAAAAGGTCTGTAAAATCTATGGCACGAAGCTCTGAAAGCCGGCTGCTCCACTCCGAAAACAAGCTCGGAAAGCCATTGTTGAAATACAGTGTGCAGGTGCCCATAAATGCAACGCTACGAGCGAGAGGCCATCATAATAGAAAGTGCACCACGCAAGTTTTCTATCGACCGAGCGGCAAAACGAAATATGAAGTTTGGAACGCACTATGCGTTGTTGTTGCGATTGACCTGCATCGCGACGCTGAATTCTCTATACGTTATTCAGCAGCAAATGTAGAGCGAGTGCTTGCATGGAATACAAATACATGCATTAAATCTCACAAGCTCGGCGAACTTTCAATTCTCTTGAACCGTTTGTCCTTTACGACTTTGACTGGTATCTGAGGTACTAAAGGACCATTGCTTATGACCGTTTTTCATATACATATTCAAGTGGTGTTTATTCCTGCTGCGCTAGAAAAGATACATTTTAAATGAGACAACCGGCCTTCGCTTTAAATGCAGCGCATTATTATTGAGTAAGCGTTTGCGATGCGGGCTTAGCGATGTATCTTGAGCAACAACCTCGCTGGAGGCCTCACTTGAATCGCAGCGCACTACTTCTATTCCCTTTTTGTTCCTTATCTGTAGGCATAACAGATTTTATCTAAAGTAGTCATATACTTTGATGTATGCACGACTTCTTTTTGATCTAAATTAATAGTAATCTAGGAAATAAAGTTGCAGTAGAACTTGAAGTGGGGTGATTTTGTGGCTGTTCGTGGTGAAATGGCAAAAGAAATACAGACATTGTGAACTCGACAAACAAGCGCTGAACTCAAAAGATTTTTTTTAAAAAGAAATAAAAATACGGCACATGTAAGGTGCCGTTACATCACTTGAAGTTTTATTGTCACTTTATGTTTTTGTAAATTGCTCAACTTGTCACTCACATTGTTCAATGTGACTAGCTGGAGCTAACTACATTGGGCGATGGAGATAACGCCAGCGGGAACGAGACTGGGCGGGCCTGCTCGCGTTCGCCTCGTGCGCGTGCATGGCTGTCGCGTACGCAACATTCGCTCTGGCGCTCCTTCAATTTCTGCTCTTCTGCCTCCGAGCAAACGACACGCGTCCGCCCAATGACGAGTCCGAAGTGCAACTGCTGACAACAGTGCTAGCGCGATCTCTACGTCACGGTATAAAGGAGCACAACGATTGGTGAGAAGCGCCGCCGCCGAGTATCGCTGCACTTGGGAAAGGACGCAATCGGCCTTGGCGAGGTGACGAGGGTCACCTGTGGTGAGGGGCGCCGCAGGTCGTCGTTCTAGGCGCCATTTTGTCCGCGGATGCAATCCGCCAGAACCTAGCCGTACACTGCTTTGCTGTAAATATCCCGCGTGCTTTATCCTCTGTGACTGACAATAACTGCCGTATCAATTAAGGGCGGCGCATGTCAACAATGCCGGTAAGGGCAACACGCCGAGTTATACGACCGGAGTCCAAGACAACAGCCCGAAGCCATTAACTTATATCCTCTACAAGGTAACGCGAGTAACGGGTAAAGAAACAAAGCTTGAACGCGAAGAGACAAGGCGACGAACGGGATCGAGAGGAGAGCATCCTGTAATCTGAAGCTCTAGTGTTCTATCCACGCACCGCGAACAAGAGAGGGACTGCGCGGGTCGTGTCCCCCGCGACACAGGCTCCGGTTTCCTCTGAGTGCGGACGGAGCATCGAACTATCAATGGCACGCTGTTTACACG
>NC_051185.1:20413183-20445348 GCF_013339695.2 Rhipicephalus sanguineus
ACACCACCTAATACTTACCTAGTGATGTTGCGCCTCAGATATGCGTAATGTTTGCTTTTTGATCAGCAATGTACACAAGTATGAACCTAGTCAGCCGTTCAAGATGGCTGGTCCTTGGGCAAGTGGCTCAACTTTGGCCGGGTGGCTGAATCGAGTGACGTGCCGACAAAACAGAAAGACAGACAGACAGACAGACAGACCGAAATTTCTGCGCTTAAGTTCCCCAAGAAAAAAACTATCGTCTTTAAAAAAAGACGTTAAATACCGTATATACTTCAAGCTCCCACAAACTATGTCTCCTGTTTGCTTCAACGAGCGATGGGCGTGTCCGGTTGGAGATTGTTTATCGTTCCATCAGCCTATTGCTTGGCGCAATTCGTTAATCGCTTCGTGATACGGAACAACCCACCCCCGCCTCGCGTTATCATCTAGGTCAATGAGAAGCCTGCAAACGCCGCAGACGTACAGGCAGTCGACGTGCCGTGAGACGCGCAGAAAACGCTCGTCGACTAATTGCGTGACCCGGCGGCCCTTTCTGACGTCATCTCTCTCTTACTCTTTGCTTCCAGACGTAATCTTTCGCTCACCCCCTCTCCCTCTCTCCGTCTTTCACTCTCTGCTTCCACGGTTGTCACAGAGGGTCAATACCTTTCTCTACGCTTCACGCGAGATTACCAGCCGGCACACGCCCTGTGTCATTCCGCTGAAGCGTGATCGATGTCGCCCGCAGCGGCCCCGTGCGGGAGAGTAACACAAAAGAAACTCTGGTACCAGGCCCATGCTCTCCGCTTAGTAGCGTTGAATATTTAAAGTTCGCTGCGCCGGTTAGAGAAAGGCAGCGCGACAACTCTCGAAGGGTATTTAACAAGCACCGGCGTGACCAGTTAAGCGGTGCTGGTGGTGGGTTTGCTGGGTTTTTTTTAGGGGCGAAGCTCCTTAAGGCGGCACCCGTTCGTCCCTCGTAGTCGTAGTCGTAGTGCGTAACCAGTCTTACGCTTTGACCTCCAAGGTGGTGCCGGTGGGAGATTTTTCCTGTGCGTTGTTGAACAATAAAAAATTCGCAGCGTTAGCTAAAACCGACTTCTTCTGTCTCTCATTCCCATTAGCAGCCATTTATTACCTCCAAGGTAGTGCCTGGTGAGATTTCTCCTGTGCGTGATTAAACAATAAAAATTTTGTTCAAAACGCCGTTGATTGATGAAATAAACCAACGAAAGGCGCCAGATGCTTTGTAAAAGCAAAAACGAAAGAACGCCAGATGTTTCTAAAGCAAAACGAAAAGACGCCAGCCGATTAACGAAAGACGCCAGATGTTTTCTAAAGCAATGGTTTTCTAAACAATGAAAATTCACAGCGTACATGCAAAATTAAAGTGAGCTGCAAGTCGTCATAACTCATCGAACCTTTAGTATAAACGCGCCCGATCTCACGTCGATGATGATGTACTGGGCAGAATTCACGGAAGGTTCACGGTTTACCGATGAACCTCCGCAGCTTCGCCCACTCATCATCATTCACTCCGTGGATATGCTGTGATTTTTTGTTATTGTTATTGACTTTGCTTAGGCGAAAAGTTAAGGAGCATCTTCTACGATGACGCAATCGTTTTTTCAGTTCATTTATTGCGATAACAGAAATGAAGAGCCCGAGATACGAAGGAGGTCAAGAACGAGACGCTAAAGACGCTCATCGAGAGAAGGATAGAAAGAAATAGCGGTAAAAAGAAAAAAAAATATATATAAGAAAAACAATAGAGAAAAGGAAAGAAAAAAAAGAAAGAAGAATATTATAATCGAAGTATACAGGCGATGCACGCCTGTAGAGCATGCATAACATCACAACAGGTATGCTCATGGCAGAGACAGCTTCCAGCAATATCAAGCGCAAACACAAGAGTCGTCATACGTCGGCTATTTATGTTCAATATTGTTGTTCCGTGCAGTTTTTATGAGCTCATATGCAATCGTTAACGTGTGAGCATACATACACGCACGTCCATATGCACCCACGCACTTATTGACACGCTTATGCACTCGCACGCTTGCGCAGACACGCTTTGAAAAATCACATGCACACGTGAGCTCTCTTTACGCCCGCGCAATCACTGCTCAAGATCGAAAAGGAACACTGGCAGATTTCTTCACTAACGTAAGCACATAGAGTAACGAAACAAAAATCACAGCATATCCACGGATGAATGATGATGAGTGGGCGAAGCTGCGGAGGTTCATCGGTAAACCGTGAATCTTCCGTGAATTCTGCCCAGTACATCATCACCGATGTGAGATCGGGCGCGTTTATACTAAAGGTTCGATGAGAGTTATGACGACTTGCAGCTCACTTTAATTTTACATGTACGCTGTGAATTTTCATTGTTTAATCACGCACAGGAGAAATCGCACACACGCACTACCTTGGAGGTCAAAATCCAGTGCCTATATATACGGGGTGGTCAGTGAACGGTTGTGCAGCGCGAGCGGTCGGAGAGGAGAAACATCTGGCGTCTTTCGTAGGTTTATTTCATCAATCAACGGCGTTTTGAACAATATTTTTATTTCTTTAATCACGCACAGGAGGAATCTCACCAGGCACTACCTTGGAGGTAAACAATGGCTGCTAATGGGAATGAGAGACAGAAGAAGTCGGCTTTTAGCTAACACTTACACTTCTACTTCTACTAACGTTTCCTACTGGAACATGCCAATGGCTGCTAATGGGGAATGTGAGACAGAAGAATTCGGCTTTTAGTTAACGCGCACGCTGCGAATTTTTTATTGTTCAACAACGCACAGGAGAAATCTCCCACCGGCACCACCTTGGAGGTCAAGATCTGGTACTAGCGTTAAGACTGGTTACGCACTACGACGGGGACAAACGGGTGCCGCTTTAAGGAGCTTCGCCCCTAAAATTACAGCAGCCCGTGGCTGCTCTGCAATTCCAGTATTTAATCATGCAACGGCAACTCCAGAAACGCGTTAATTAAGTTACAGCAGCGATTGATCAGTTATCGTTAACACTAGCACCAGTTAGTTAGCCCTAATTATTATTATCAATACGATAGGGGAACTCTGTGAGCGCCGTAATAACGTGCAGCTCGTCTCAACGCGCTGGTTTGCACGAAAAATTCCCCATCAGCGTTGTGGAAAACGCACAGACGTCTGAACGTGCTTGCTTGCACACGGAATGAAGGTGTTCTATCACGTCTGGTAAAGCATGCGCCTAAGGCCTAGTGTTTAAGGCCTCGGACTTCGCTACTCAAGGCCCAGAGCTCAAACCTCGCCATCATGACTTATTGAAGATGTTTACTTATGTTCATCAGTATACATATGGTATGACGTCACAGCGTAAGCGTTTGTGATGTCACTCACTGTTATACACATCTGGTCTTGTAGCTGTGAGGTACCCGACCGGTCAATAGGCACAAATGGCGAAGAGGCAACTGAAGAGTGTTATGCTAATTTAAACGGTAACATTAAATTACGAAGTGTCTTTTACGTTTTAATACAATATCGATCTCAAGGCATTACGAATGGGACGCTTCGGGGACCCGAATCCGGCAGTTCCCGTACGATAAGCACTCGCTAACCGCCACGTACGTTCGGCAGAGGTATTTAAAAGTTGATCCTCCTGCGGTTAAGCATGCCCTAACCTTAAAAAACCCAAGTTCGTAACAAACCATCCGCACCACAGTCGGGACGTCGGAGCGCGAATTTTCGACGATTAAGCCAGCTTAACCCCGACTCTCCAGGTAGAAATCAATACACCCGCCGAACATCTGTGCTGCAGAACCAAAGGCTGTCAACAGTGGCATGTTGCAACTTTAGTTCTTTCTTGAGCTAAGCCTGGAATGTTTAACCAATTTAGCTATGCTGAGGTCAAGTATTCAGTACGTTATAAAGCGAGATTTGCAAATTTGTGTTGGAATGGGTACGCAGATTTGAGAAAGCATTTTCCTTCGGAGTCAACACTAGTTATTAGTTAGCGGCTCTGCGATTGTCACATGCTCATCGAATCGCTAGTTTGCTAGTTAAAAAACTTATGGCAGCGTCGCACTAGTGGAGCCAAGCCTGAAGGAAGAGCAAAGCTGGGTGGTCTTCCTCGTTTCTCTTTTTCTTGTATCTCTTTTCGTATCCGTTTCCTTATATTCCTTTGCCTCTCTTTCTCTATCGATTTCCCTCTATTTTTTTTCTTTCTCTACCTCTCTATTTATCGCTTCCACTCTCTTTACATCTCTTTCTCTCTCTGTCTGCTTCTTTCTCTCTCTTTCTGTTTCTGTCCTGCTCTCTGTTTTTAGCACGAAAGTGTTTTATGCCGGGGTCCACGAAGACTTTCATGACGTACTTCCGTCACGGAAATACGTCAGCAAAATGAACGCCATCAAATGACAAAGAAAAAAAATTACAAGAAAAAGTTCCGTTGACAAGAGTCGAACCCATGACCTCTCGGGCCCGCAACGACAGCTGGCGGGCGTGCAGCCCACTGAGCTACCGCCAAACACATAACGGATGCTTCATGGACGCGCCTTTTACCTTTCACACGTTCCTCGCAAAGTGCTCTTGGGTGGATGGATGGATGCTATAAGCGTCCCCTTTACAACGGGCGGTGACACGTGTGCCACCTGGCTAAAAAACAAAACAAAACGCGCCGTTGCTACGACCGTCCCATTGGGCGCGTTTCAAATGAAAGGGTAATTTCGTCCACGCTTTAACACACCACGAGGTGGCGGCTTCAGCCCAAGCATCGCTCATAGCATCCATTCATATCGAAAAATAGCCCTCCGACTCTCGCCTGGCTGTCGCACCGCGTTCCCCGCTCGCCCTGAGAGAATTAACGGCCAGGCAGAGGGAAGACACGATGCGCGTAGCGTTTCTCTTCGCGTTTCGCGATGCTTTGAAGGAGTGCATATCAAGTATCAGTGATTATTACGTACTTGTTGATGCCATATTTGCGCGAGATTCACCATGTGCGGTGTCCACGTATATGTCAAATCGTGAGCCTTGGCGTTAGTCGTCGGTACGCAGATGTGCCACTAGGCGTCAACGTGAGTGCGTCCACATCAAGCGGTGCTATATCTGCCAAACAACAGTAGACGTTGTACGATCTCTCATATACCAGTGCACTATAAGCAGTCAACTACTTCTGTGACGGCACGTTTCAATTTCGTGTTATACCGTTTCCTATGACAGAGGAATCAGCCATCATTTAAATGCGGAGCATTTCTTAGTCGCACCTGCGGCGTCGGCGGCGCCATCCACATCCCCACTGCGCATGCTCGGCTCGTGTCGTGCCGGCAGCAAGCCTCTCCTCTCCCTCCCCCTCCCCCCTTCGCCCTCCCTTCCCCTTAATATCTCTTTCTTTCTCTGTCTCTCTCTCTCTCTCTTTCATGTGATTCACGTGCTCCACTCGTGACCTTGTGAACATACAAGATTATATATGTACAACATATGTTATGGCGCAGGCTATTTGCATCATTGTGTAGTGTTAGCATGAAACGTGTATATACAAGAACACACATGTCCACGGGGACATGCACACGCAGAAATATTACATGCACATTATATAAGACCAGGCCAGATGAAAAGCCAGCCGCACACGTCCATCAACCACCGACAGGAATCCAAACTAGAAGTGTGCGAATATTCGAGTTTCGAATTCGAATCGAATAATACCTAATCAAATAATTCGACTCGACTTTCGAATAGCTAGTATTCGAAGTTTCGAATAATTCGACAGGACGAATATCTAAAACGCGACCAAGGCCAATGGTACCACTCGGTTAGGGTGGGGTGGCTAAAACTAACGCTAACGTCGTTACAGTAGGCCTTTCGTTAAAACTTTCACCAATATCCTAGTTCAAAAGTGAGCGCATGTTTATTTGAATGGAGATTATGTCATTTTCGCGCTTAAAAAACACACGCATCAGGAAACTGTGAGCACATCTTCTGAACTGCAGAAAACACCGCAACATCTCGGCGAGAGAGGCTGAAGCCAGGTCATGAGGAACTGTTTGTGTTTCTGCATGGCAATTTGTAGTGTGTTTTTTGCATTCGTTATTCGATGTTTCTGTCGACTATTCGGTACTATCCGATACGAATTCGATTTGAGATGAAATTTCGCTATTCGCACGAAATGAACATGCTTATTTCTAGGACGTCAAGCGCCGCTCGTGAATGTAAGGTGGACGATTCATCCGTACAGACACATGATCTTGTCACCGGTTGTTGGTCGAAAACTACTTGACTTTTGCGCCCAGTTTCAGCAAAGGTTCGGACATCACTCTCAGCCAATCATAATATTTTAAGAGGGGACGACGAACTTTTAATTCCTAATATGCGTAGTGTTCAGATTAATAGCAAAAAAAATAATAAAAAAAACTTGCTGTTATAACGGACACCAGCTAGCACGACTCTCAGGGGGCGGAGTCTGCATTTATTCTTAGGTTGAGATATCGTTAATAAAATTTTACGTTGCTGTCATACATGAACACACCATAAAATTCATGTTTAAACGTAAAATATTAAAGCAAAAGAAAGAAAAAAAGCACATATAGACAAATGAAAGAAGACAATTTGCTAAAAGCCGGCATGCTTTACCCTACATGTTCTCGCTTTATCATGATTTTTGCTTTTATGGTACATTTCAAGGACGCATTTCGCCGGAAGCCGCTTAGACGACTTGAGAAACCATGGTGGTAGAGCAGCGTAAGGTTTCCGCAGCACAAATCTGCGCACTGGGTGTCTATTAGAAGCAGTAGCTTGTTAAGACCGTTGGTTAGGACCAGGTTTCCTGAACGCTTCAGGGGCAGCGGCGTACGACTCTATAATTATACAGTTACAGCCACTCCGTGCGAAAAACTGGAAGTTAGCGCTTGTGCCCATTTCTTCTTTGTGTGTTCTGTCCTCCTTAATTTGACGCAAAACGAAGTGCTACATCATTTTAGATGCGAAGTATCTTAAGGTCGAGCTCAATCTGGCGGTGGTGGTGGTGTGCGGCGTGACCACCCTTACTGCGCATGCGCATACCCTCTCCACACACCTCCTCTCCACTCACCCTCTCCCCTACCCCTCCCCACTTTCCCTCTCCACTTTCCCTCTCCCTTTCCACTCTTCCTCTGAAACGCGGGCTAGACATGCCGAAATTCTCTCCTGCGCAACGCCGCGATGAGCTCGAGCGCATGCGCGCCCCCTCCCCTTCTCTCTCCTCTCCTACGCAGCCCCCCTCTCGCCCGCCTGTCGACCGCGTTCCCCGCTCGCCCTGTGAGAATTAACGGCCAGGCTAGATGGAAGATACGACGCGCGTGGCGTCCCTCTTCACGTTCCACGACGCGAGGTCGGTAGCATGCCCAACGAACGCCAACGGAACGCGATCGTGCAAGTGCTCCGGCTTCGCATCGCATCATGGTCCCCTTTAGCGGGAGATGGTGTAATTTTTATATATTTATTTATTAGGGCGAAAGCCTCACATGCCTCAGTGAATGCGAAAAATGACCGTCGGCGGCGTCGGCGTCAACACGAGTGATGCAAAAAGTCATCGTCACGTAATTACGTCACCCCATGACGTCACAGTTCACCAATATTTGTTACGTCACCCTGACGTGCAGTCCACTAAGAAAAAGAAGACGGCTTTCGCCTTCGACTCATCTCAGACAAATGCATTAGGGACAGTGCGAATTTTCATAGCGTTCCATCTTACGTGAAAGATGAGGGCC
This sequence comes from Rhipicephalus sanguineus, assembly GCF_013339695.2. NCBI lineage: Eukaryota > Metazoa > Arthropoda > Arachnida > Ixodida > Ixodidae > Rhipicephalus > Rhipicephalus sanguineus. The sequence goes on from NC_051185.1 coordinate 20,420,892, forward strand.
CAAGCGTATACGGACACACATGTTTCTCGTTGAGTCGGCATTGAAATGTTTACGCATGCAAATGTTTAACTCCTTGCCAGGGATCCATCACGAAAGAAGGCAAGGTCATAGGCACTGAGACAAGAGATGATCCAGAGAACACAAATGCTGACTATACACGTAGAGCGGACAGGCCGTTTACTTATTCAGATTAACTGAGCTTAAAAGGTCGTTGACTGGAAGATTACCTTTTAATATTCCTTTCCAATGGCGAGCTTGCAAATGCGCGACACAGTTTTTACGAATGCGCCGTTTCATGCAGGCACAGCAACAAGGAAACGCATGTTCCGGTGGCGGCATGGCTCTATAAGAAGTTCTATAAAAATCTCTATACAAAGCCCTATACAAGGCTCTATAAAAAGCACCGTCTGGTCTTGAGCGTTGCCTTGCATCGTTGTTCAGTCCATTGAGGTTGCATTGTCGTTACGCTGCGATAGCTGTTCGGTCTAACGATTCTCCACACATGCTTTGTGTCCAGTTGTTTGCCTTCATTTAAAACGAATGGCTTTCGAAAACTTTTTCATAGATCGGTGCCGTTTTTGAGTCACGCAGGAAGATGCGATGCAACTGCAAGTTACACTCTTAGATTCAAGTTATCGTTCTGAGCAGGGTCGTGTCTTTGACGGGCCAAGCGAAGCAGAGCTAACTTTTCGAAGCGTTTATTCAAGGTCCCGCGAAAGGAAAAGAAGAAAGAGATGGCTTATCTCTTTCTGAATCGATGGTGAAAGTCGTTAGCATGAAAGCGATAGGGGCTCGCGAAACTCTTCAGTTTCGGCTCGTTGAATTTTAAGAACTCTTTTGCGCAATAGCTGTTCGCGTTTAACTTTTGCTTAGGTCCCACTCAACTTTAACGGTGCCTGTTCAGGACAGTAAGAATCCAGAGGTGCATGCATGGTACGGAGATCGGTTTTTCTCGCGTCTTATGGTTCATTTGGGCTGGTGGCATCGGCTGAATATGGCGTTCCCCAAGACACGCAAAATTTACCTATTTATCCACTTAATAATTTATCTATTAGTGACACGAGGTGCGAGTGACACTCTAGTTTCTACAAGCACTTCCACTCGAGTACATTCTTCAGGTTTTTAGAATATTCAGAAAATGCGTAAAAAATGTAAAACTGGTACCAAAAAGACGGTTCTAGTTCAAGTTAAGAGTTATATTAGGTACGTATGATGCTGGAGCATAACTTTACTCAAGACAATGGCCGACAAACTGTGAGGATAATTAGTGCAAATAAATTGAATGAGTTCGTTGAAAGGGCAGTAGCTTTTCATGTGAGATGCCGGGATCGTTGTGGCACCTGGCGGAGCGGATCTAAACTACGCACTTCTTTCCATGTGGCCTCCGAGATCCGCTTCTGCAGCGCGTGAAAGACAAAGCTAACCCAAGGATTGCTTCAGTGCCGACGAATGTTGACGTGCGGGCGCCGCTACCAGACACCTAAGTCCAGAATTAGGGTCGCCTTCAGCTTTTTTTTTTACTTATTTATTTAAGAAATTTACAACTTCATTTAGTAAAAATGTTAGAGGAAAGACGTTTAGGATCATTTCGGCTTTCCCTAAGTACATGTGGGCTTTTAGATTCATTGGCGTTATTGATTTCCTCCTCTTGAAGAAGTAGGTAATAATAATAATAATAATAATAATAATAATAATAATAATAATAATAATAATAATAATAATAATAATAATGACGCATCACCATACACTCCTATCAAAATTGTGTAAAAGGTGGCGCGCATATTCTATAGGGGCGTGTAATCTTAACGACTTGCGTGATGATGGATGGTGTATCGCAAATAAAGCAACGCTTTCGTGCAATCTCTTCGTGGTTCGATCAGTCGATCGATCGTTATACGTCATTGTCTGCAAAAAAATGCGGGTTGGGCCAAAAAACCGGAGTTTGCGTCCGAGACGAGTGCTCTGAATTGACGAGAAAATACCAAACTGCACGTCGCTATGCTTCGATTTCCGCTCTTTAATAGAGCGCACGTAATCTCCGAAACGTTTTATTGAGTGTTGTGCAACGCATATATCAGACTGCATTACTTCGTTCGCGTTGCGCAATACCCTATATAAAGTAGGGTCAGGACAATCGATTCGGCTACACGGTGAACTTGAAACGCTTCGAGACAAAACTATCGTTTGTTTGTTTGTGTGTGTGTGTGTGTGTGTGTGTGTGTGTGTGTGTGTGTGTGTGTGTGTGTGTGTGTGTGTGTGTGTGTGTGTGTGTGTGTGTGTGTGTGTGTGTGTGTGTGTGTGTGTGTGTGTGTGTGTGTGTGTGTGTGTGTGTGTGTGTGTTTTAAGTGTGCGCGGACGAGGAATTGCGAAACAATGCACTGACTCCTCACCCACCCCTCCACCTAACTCCTCCTATAAGTCTGCATGAAATATCCTATACACGGATCGATTCAAAAAACCGTTTCGCTATTCAAGCTTCGGCGCACCATAACAATGGTCGACTCAGCTGAAAGAGGGGCTATTGTGCTTAATATTACACGAATGAAGCAATGTACCAGACGATTATCGAGCGCCTTTTAATGACGAAGAGGTAGTGAAAGTGTCACATTGGCATTTTAAGCGATGTTTTTGTTTTCTCTTTAATCATCAATGCTATGCATTATAACGAAATCACATCCATAAAGAATCCTTTAGTGAAGATTCGCCTGGTGTTATCCGCGAGCTGATAAACTTCTTGTTTACGCACCTGCGGTAACAGAAGTGTTCTATCTTCTTGTGAAACTTTTGTCTCATGAAGGAAGTTTTTTTTTCCTTTCAAAATAGTAGCAAATACATGCGCGCAGCTCTTTATGCATAAATGTCTCCGAAGTAAATTTATGAAAAAAAAGGAAATTTAGGGGGTCGTGTTTGTTTGTTAGACTCAACCTTAGCGAGAACGAACACATAAGTAAACTGACAAAGTAAATTTCTCCTTCGACGGAACTGTCGAGGTTCACCTCATCTTAAGCGAGGACATCATTCTTATTTTTTATCGAAATAATGAATAGGAGAGGTGAAATGATAAAAATGAGTCGCCGGTGCCTTTATGGCGACACCGGCTACTTCTTCTGGCTTCACAAACGGAATATATAACATTAAAAATATAAAAAAAATCAAAGGGGCACGAAATATGTCATACAGTAGAATACAAGGTGTGCAGACACAGTGCGATCCAACGGCACAAAAGTCACACATATTCGAGCACGAGTTAAGGTGAGTAAAATAAGTTTACATGTACACGTACAACGTCAGATGTTCTGGATGGCTTGACATACAACTGTAAAACACACACAGAAGAGATAATTACACTTAACGTAAAACACATGATCGCAACATTGTATAATTCTGAACACATAAAAAGATTAATGTTACGCGTTTTGCTATCAGGATAAAGCGCGCCTTGAGATTTCCATAAAATATTTGTTTCTTCGAGAAACTTCTTAATGGCTACAAGCACTGTTTCTCAGTGAATTTCTAAAACCACTTGCACAAAATTTACGCGAGTTCATATCTCCTAGTATTTCTTAGACGCGTGGACATAAAAAAAAATACTTCACTGCCCGAAGTTCGCCAGCGTCACAATGGTTGTTCTCAATTCGTTCGCGCTGCCAACGACGAAAAAAAGAAAACAAAATAAAAACAGAGAGAGAGAAAGCGACAACCTTCGTTAAATTTTCCCCAGGGCAATATTTTTCCCGAAAACTGAAGGTTTGGGGGGGGGGGGGGCGAGACAAAGATGTAAGATTTAGGGGGCACCCACGTGGCTGTGGCTGGAGACCTGTTTTCTTGAGGCGAAACACCAAATCTTTCCCACGGGGCTGCAGCGTCGGCGGAATGGAAGAAAATTTTCCACTCCCGCAAGCTTCAAATGCGTTTCGACAGGTGTCCAATATGTTTTCGTGGGCGCGAGTTCAAAACACGCCTACACCGCGGCTGGAAGGGATATCCGCTCTCGCGTTCCAACTTCATTCTTCTTGCAAGCTCTAGCGTCTTTTTTTTTTACTTAATATGAGTTGTTACTACTTACCACGAATGTCCAAAATCTATGGCTCTCACTGTATCTGAATATAGCACGCTTTTTTTGTTGTTTCTACGAGGAATAAGAACACTTTCGTTTCGTTTCGTAGAGTAGTTTAGTTCTTCGGTTTTCCTACATTCGTATTACGTCATTAGGTTTTTCAGTAGTATGTTTCCAGCTTACACTAGCTATCGCACACAGTGATGTAAAGACATCATGTTTTATTTCTTCCCTCACTGTGTTTTTTTACCGTAGAATTTTCTCTACCTTTCGAGACTGCGCAAATTGATGGTTTTTAACTGTGAAATAAACATAACGATGCGCAATGATTAAGCATGCGTACGGAGTCTTGTAACTTCATACCGTGTTCTTGCCTTCGTGATGGCTCGAAAATTTGTAATTATTATAAACAAGGCTATACGTGTACGTAAGAAGTTTCAGGCATGGAGATTTCCGTGATTTTAGATATTCTAATCATAATTATTTTTTAAACTTCACAAAAGCAGCGCGAGCATTTCGTCCGGTAGTCTTTTTTCAGGGAGATCTACTTTTAGACCAAACGCAATTCAGCTCACTCCGACAAAAATCTGGGAATGTTGGGAGCTTTAATATCGACCGGACCTGTGTGGAACTATGTTTCCGGCGCGGTTCCCACGAAATCTTTGCTTTAACGTTATTCTGCACGTTTTCTAATGAGCTAGGGGACTGGGTTCTGCATTCGCTAAGGTATTCAGTCTAGCCACTCCTCGTTACGATGGAAACTTCAAGCTGAACGTCGCCAATCACCCGTGGATCAATAAAACCTCCGAAAAGTTTGTAGCGTGACCAGTTTCAGTTAGTTTGATATGTAGGTTTACGCGTCTGCAGCCGTGGCCTCGAAGTCGGAAAGCAATTCTTCACGTGTCGTGACTAATGAGACCGCTAGAGTGCTTGAAGTCGCGCAGCTAGTAGCCACATAGTATGACGCTTTCATCGACATTCAGTGGGACAACTGAGTCTAGTGGGCAACTGAGTTTTGGCACACTTTTGTAAGGACTGAGGCATGGGGAATGGCGCCTTGGAACGTTCTACTGGGCTATTCTCATCGAGTATTTAGGTTCTCACTACAGGATTTTAATGAATCACACTAACAGAAACCAGTCGTACATGTATTATTTGATGCGTGACTCCCGAATTACGCTTTGAAGGGCAGTTAATCAAGGAACAGACGAAGCAGTCTTGCCTTTTGCGTCTGTATTCATGTAATCTGTGTTCATTTTCCCTAGTGGTGTTGGTTGGACTAGGCGGTCGACGTACAGTACTGACGAATTGAAACGCGAAAGTTTAGGGCTATGCAATGCGTGCACTTTCGTTTCCAGCGTTTTCAGGGCTTCAGAGCGCACAGCAATTGCTCATGACAGTTGCTATATATAAAAAAAGAATCCTGCGCTAATATCATTCTTGTCTAGGTCTTGGTGTAGTTCTGCATCCTTCGCTCAATCCTGCATCCAGCTCCACTACCGTGTGACTCCTGTGTGACCATCAGGCATGAGACAGTGGATATACGACAAGTCGGGCCGCTAAACAGCTGCGCACTTAAAAAAAAGAAAAAAAAAAGTCGCGTTTCAATTCATGAGGACAGTACATTACGGCGAAACAGCACTGGCGATGGGACAGATGGAATAACGAGCAGTATAGAGTGCTTTCATCTGTCTATTCTCTTTGTTTGCGCTGTGTCGCCATAATGTACTCGTTTCATTAGAGCTCCGTTCTAAGCCTTACTTCAGGTGTCTTTCTGTACCACAGTTGCTGTTTACTTGGTGTCCCTACGTTACGTGAGTTTATGTCTGGGTGTTCCTGTTTCTTACGGGGTTCATTTCGCTGGCTGTGTTGAGTGCGTTTACACGACTTAACTTTTGGTTTGAACCCTTACTACGCAACTCTTTTCCTTGCTTTGTTTTATCGTCTTGTTTGCTTTATCTTTTAATAAGTTATACGGTGTAGCTGTCCGAAAACCAAGTTGTCAGCTAAGTGTTAGTAATTAGTAATCAGTAGTTCGCGTTCGTTCTTGTGTCATAACCACAATATGATTATGAGGCACGCCGTAGTGAGGGAATTCGAACAAATTTGGTGTTCTTTAACGTGCACGTAAATCTAAGTGCACTGGTGTCCTTAGACTCCGTCGAAATGCGGCCACCGCGGCCGGGAATTGAACCCACGTCCTCGAGCATAGCAGCGTGACACGGCACTTGTTCATCTACTACGTCGAGTTCGTAGATATTGCTCATATTAAAAAAATATTACACACGTCATAAACAAAATGAATCGAACAGACAATTAGGCCAGATAAAGCATAGATGACGGTAATTGTCTTTAACTCTGGTGTATTATATGTGACGTAAACTGAAATGAAGCGAAGAGGACGAAAAATCACCCTTTCTGTCATTGAGATCCCGCCGACGGAAAGGGAGATTTTTCGTCCCCTTGAATTCATCTCAGTATATGTCCCAATCAATACACGGCAGTTAAAGTCAACAACTAAAGTCCTCTGTGCTTTCCCTGGCCTAATTGTCTGTCCGATTCATTTGGTTGTGTCGAACATATAAAAGAGCCCCCCAGAAAAAAATCCCCTTTATACGTCACGAAAGGGTTTCATGAAGTACGCGGCCGGCATATCATGTTACTCAAGTCATGACCGGTCAATCATGTTCGTCACACACAAATATACTCCTATGCAGGTTTGGCATATAGCAAGTTAAGGAGCCGACCACGAGAGCGCCCGGATGTATGCAGATTAGATAGATAGATAGATAGATAGATAGATAGATAGATAGATAGATAGATAGATAGATAGATAGATAGATAGATAGATAGATAGATAGATAGATAGATAGATAGATAGATAGATAGATAGATAGATAGATAGATAGATAGATAGATAGATAGATAGATAGATAGATAGATAGATAGAGTCAGAGAGCCCTTGATTCGCTTAGGAATGCTTCGCATTTATAAAATAGGGCCTAATTCCATATAGTACTTACACACTCTGTCCAAAATGTGCTACACTGTTATGCAGAATATGAATAGTTTATTAGCTTATAATACTACCGAGACTGTTTCATATCTCTCTATCTTTTTTTCTTTTTTTCGCCATCCGTGAATGTCGGGGTTAGCAAGTGAAGAATGAAAAAAAAAAAAAAAAAATCGTTCGAGCGGAACTAGAACATAGGGTTGGCATCATTCATATTATTTTCTCGCAAGAAAGCCCCGCTAACTTGTCACACCCGCCAATACGCGTGTTATACAAGGGCCAATTTTTCATTCAGCAGCCCGCCGAGCGAAATTTACGTAAGATTAATGTTCCCAGCTGCCCGGCGGTGATTGATAATACAATTATACGACGTACGCCCGAAGCTGCATGCTCGGCAAAGTTTAAAAGAAAAAAAAAAAGATTGTTTTCGACGAGAAACCGCGAAGTATGAATAACCAACTGCCCGCAGTGACTTGTGTCAGTTTTTTTTGTCTTTTTTTATAAGGACAGGAAAGAAATATTTGCACAGAACTTCAACAAGGTCAAACTGCCGTAGAAGCACTAGACTAACTGAAGCGCTGGCATGGTACAAAACATGCATTATTTTTATTCAGTCAAGAGCGCATAGCTAAAATTAGCCATCAGCAGCCAGCAGTAGCCAGTATTAGCCAGCAGTTGCCAACATGGTAAATAACCGAAGTGCTGTTCTCCTCAGCCTCTAAATAGCCACCCTTCTATACAATGAACAGAACAGAACAGAACAGAACAGAACAGAACAGAACAGAACAGAACAGAATGGAGCAGCGCAGAGCAGAACGCAGCACAAAACATCAGAATAGAAGAGAACAGAGCAGAGCAGTGCACATCATAGTAAATCTGAACAGTACAGAACAGTACAGAGCAGTGCGGGACAGACCACAGTACAGTAAATCTGAACAGAACAGGACAGAATAGAACAGAGAAGAGAAAAACATATCACAGCACATCAGAACAGAACATAACAGAACAGAACAGAACAGAACAGAACAGAACAGAACAAAACAGAACAGAACAGTGTGGAGCAGAACACAGTACAGTACATCTGAAGAGAACAGGGCAGAATAGAACAGACAAGAGAAAGACATATCACAGCACATCAGAACAGAACAGAACAGAACAGAACAGAACAGAAGAAAACTGAGCAGAACAGAGCAGAACAGAGCATAGCAGAGCAGAGCAGAACACAGCATGGCACATCAGAACAGAATAGAACAAAACGGAGCAGAGCAGAGCAGAACACGCACAGCACATCAGGACAGAACAGAACAGAACAGAACAGAACAGAACAGAACAGAACAGAACAGAACAGAACAGAACAGAACAGAACAGAACAGAACAGAACAAAACAGAACAGAACAGAACAGTGCGGAGCAGAACACAGTACAGTACATCTGAAGAGAACAGGGCAGAATAGAACAGACAAGAGAAAGACATATCACAGCACATCAGAACAGAACAGAACAGAACAGAACAGAACAGAACAGAACAGAACAGAACAGAAGAAAACTGAGCAGAACAGAGCAGAACAGAGCATAGCAGAGCAGAGCAGAACACAGCATGGCACATCAGAACAGAATAGAACAAAACGGAGCAGAGCAGAGCAGAACACGCACAGCACATCAGGACAGAACAGAACAGAACAGAACAGAACAGAACAGAACAGAACAGAACAGAACAGAACAGAACAGAACAGAACAAAACAGAACAGAACAGAACAGAACAGAACAGAAGAAAACTGAGCAGAACAGAGCAGAACAGAGCATAGCAGAGCAGAGCAGAACACAGCATGGCACATCAGAACAGAATAGAACAAAACGGAGCAGAGCAGAGCAGAACACGCACAGCACATCAGGACAGAACAGAACAGAACAGAACAGAACAGAACAAAACAGAACAGTGCGGAGCAGAACACAGTACAGTACATCTGAAGAGAACAGGGCAGAATAGAACAGACAAGAGAAAGACATATCACAGCACATCAGAACAGAACAGAACAGAACAGAACAGAACAGAACAGAACAGAACAGAACAGAACAGAACAGAACAGAACAAAACAGAAGAAAACTGAGCAGAACAGAGCAGAACAGAGCATAGCAGAGCAGAGCAGAACACAGCATGGCACATCAGAACAGAATAGAACAAAACGGAGCAGAGCAGAGCAGAACACGCACAGCACATCAGGACAGAACAGAACAGAGCAGGGCAGAGGAGAGCAGAATAGACAACAAAAGAACAGAGCAGGGCAGAGCAGAACAGAGCACAGCACATCAGAACAGAACATAGCAGATCAGTGCTTAGTACAAGAGCACAGAACCGAACTAGCCATTGCGAGATAACGTCAGCCATTGCTGACACAAGACGAGTAAATACAGGCTTCACTCAAATAATACACTTCCTTTCTTCAATCTTGATCATTGTTCTGGTTTATATCTCGTCTTCATTATAGCTTACTATGGTAATTTCTATGAATATAATCACATCTAATATACGTGGTAAAGTAATTCCACGCAGTTGGAAGAGAACGAAAACCGGCTGTTTGATTGCCACAATTATTGTAGGCCTACATGTACAAAAGAGCTTTATACAGGAAAAAAAGAGTCATATTTGGATTAGTGTAAGTTCACGCATGAGAACAAGTCTTAGAAAAAAGAAAAAGAGAAAGAAAGAATAAGAGCTACTTGGTTGGTAACAACTTTATTGAAAGTCCTGCAGAGCTTTCGCCGACCGGGCCTTAGGTCTCCCACGTGGGGACGTCGAGACCTTGCCTCACCGCCGCCTCGCGGGCCTGCTATATTTTTGCATATTTTGCTTCGGTGCAACTCTCCGAGCAACTGACTTTTCTGGCCCGCTTGACCGTGGGTATATTTTTTTTGTTCTTGATGCATAGTCCGTTGAACCGTATAAATACTGACGCACGCTGCGGTCAGAAAGCGCTGGTTATGAACCAGCTGCACTCCTGCAAGTATCTTCCACAGACTAAATTCCTCACGTCAGGGAAACCTGTTGCCGCGGTTTCGTCATTCCTGCTACCCGACTCCAGCAATAGCAAAAGAAAAAGGAAGAAACGAGGAGCAATGACCAGGTCGTGATACCCTTTTGCAGGTAAGAAGGTTACTTACACTGCCGCAAGCGAGCCCGATGCGCATGAAATATTTACTACGCAGCCGACAAAATGTCAGGGGTTAGTGCCTGCGTGATGGGACGTTGACCTGCCTGAACCCACGCAGGGTGATGAGATGTTATTACTGAACCTGGGTTAACGTTTATTAATTAAGGGGAACACCTTAAATGCTTAGAATAACAGAGAGCTGAGCTATTTGGTAAGTATTCATTCTAAAAAGACAGGGCGTGCAAACACGGATACAAGAAAGAAGTCAGGACACCACAAACGCCGCAAACACCACATACTGGCGTTTGTGGTGTCCTGAATTCCTTCATGTGTCCGTGTTTGCACGCTCTGTCTTTTTAGAATGAATACCTTAAGTGCCTCGTAGAGCAGACCCTTGAGCGAAATACGACACGCAAATGAAGTGGTACAAAAACGCACTGACCTACATCACTTACGAAATGATGTTATGACGTCCTCCTGAGACGTCATAATGAAGTCAAAATCGTAGTAATAATACCTGTTTGGGCTATACGTAACAGAACCACGATACGATTACGGGGGACGTCGTAGGCGAGGGCTCCGGAAATTTCGACAACCTGGGGTTCTTTAACGAACACCTAACCAGCATTCCGCCTCCATCTAAATGCGGGCGCCACCGCAGGGATTCGATCCTGCGACCTACGGGTCAGCAGTCGAGCACCATAACCACTAGACCACTGAAGCGGGTAAGTCACAAATAGTGTAAATTTGTGACCTCATCGGAATCCGTTGAGGTACACCTCGCACATCAAACAATTTATTTCGCCAGAACTCTTAGATATGAGCCGCAGTTTAATGCTTCCACTTAAAGCTTCCTTCTTTGGTTTTGACCTTTTCCTCTTGATCGCCGTGGAACTCCTCGCTAAACATGACTCCCAGGCACCTAAATGTTCAGGTAGGCGTACGCGCCGCGCATGCCTGCGCTTGACAGGCGTAAGAAAATATCTCTGCCAGCGAAAGAGGTCCTTGCCTGCACGTGCGCTTCTGGTACGGCGTCGGTCGATGGCAGCCTCTGTGCTTAATTTCTGCGAGAACTATTCCATGCTCCGGTTGCTAGCCTGACTATCTGCTTTGCCGTTCACCTGCGTTAGTTTTCCGTTAACTGTGGAGCAGCTTAGCCGTTCCTCTGTGTTTTTTGGTGGCTTGAGCTGCGCTATGTCAGACAGACAGACAGACAGACAGACAGACAGACAGACAGACAGATAGATAGATAGATAGATAGATAGATAGATAGATAGATAGATAGATAGATAGATAGATAGATAGATAGATAGATAGATAGATAGATAGATAGATAGATAGATAGATAGATAGATAGACAGATAGATAGATAGATAGATAGATAGATAGATAGATAGATAGATAGATAGATAGATAGATAGATAGATAGATAGATAGATAGATAGATAGATAGATAGATAGATAGATAGATAGACAGACAGACAGACAGACAGACAGACAGACAGACAGACAGACAGACAGACAGACAGACAGATAGATAGATAGATAGATAGATAGATAGATAGATAGATAGATAGATAGATAGATAGATAGATAGATAGATAGATAGATAGATAGATAGATAGACAGACAGACAGACAGACAGACAGCAGACAGGACAGACAGACAGACAGACAGACAGACAACGACAGACAGACAGATAGACAGACAGACAGATAGACTAAATAGATAGATAGATAGATAGATAGATAGATAGATAGATAGATAGATAGATAGATAGATAGATAGATAGATAGATAGATAGATAGATAGATAGATAGATAGATGGATAGATAGATAGGAAGCAAACAGCATCAGGGGTCCTCGGCCACCATTATCTTCAAAAACTTGCATGGCCATAACCTGCCACGCCTGCGTACATGGCTACGAAAGTGACTATCAACATTCTCATTACGATACCGGAAAGTACGTTGTAAGGGAGGTCAGAAGAGTCGTGAGTGAGTCTTCAGAAGCTTTAATTTTACCAAGGATACCCGATCATCCTACTATTCAAGTAGTCAGCGCTGCATTTCGATAACGGGAATACCCGCATGGGGAAATACCGACACGGTGGGAGCAGTATTTGTTTCCGCGGAATCTGACTAAATCAACATTCCCGTTTCTGGAATTCGGAGAACGCGTCATGGCCGTTAGAACCACTAATATGCCTTTAGTTTGAGTTTTGCATATTTGTGGGGCCTCCAGCCTACGAGTGGAGCTTCATTTGCCCAGGGGGCGCTCACAGGGAACGAAGAAATGGGTCACCCCTTGAAATTCAATATTTGCTCTTCGTTCAAGTTTGAAGACGGTGTCGTCGCTGCGCCAACTGCGAAAGCGGAGTGATATAACGAAACTGAGTTTTACTGAAACGCGCTGTACTGAATGGAGGAAAAAAAAAAGAATAATCAAACACGCGAACTCATTTAGTTTCGCAATAGGATTGGCACTCTAGGCGAATTCCGCACCAAGACGTACTGAAAGACCCCGGGCTTAAGTCTTCTTTTTTTGTACAGCGGAGTTGTTTAAGCTAGTCGTTATGCTGCGTGGCGACACCAGAAAACTATCATCGTCACGAACGGATGCGCGCTTTCTTCGTCCCTTTCTTAATCTTCTGCTTTGCTACCAGATCATGCGCGCCAATTTGTCTGGCGTGGGATTGAATAACTCTGGTGGGTGAGAGAACAAGTACAGAGAGAGAGAGAGAGAGAGAAAAAGAAAGAGAGCAGAAGATAGAAAGACAGAGAAAGAAACATACATACAGAGAAAGAGGTAGAAAGAAACAGGCAGAAAAAGAGATAGAAAAAAGAGAGAGCGAGCATAGCCATGCACATTATAGTAAAGCAAGGAGTGGGAAAGGGTACTGAGGGCGATGAGGAGGGAAAGGAGGATGGCAACGCCACCAGCTCTGCTGCTACCTCAGTCTTCGCTCCATTAGTGCACAGCCGCCCCAATTTTTCCTTTTTCAAAAAGCAACACCTTTCTGAACACGAACTGTTTAAGATGTGCGCAGCTTTTTGTGGTTATTGGCATGGTATTGATGGTGATTGGTGGGGTTTTGTGGCGCAAGGGCCATGGGTGGACAAACAGCGCCGTGTCTTTTATGTGGTGTTAGCAATGACCCATGATTACGATGACAGGGTGTATTATGGCTGTGTAGAGCGCTAAAGTCACGCGCTATATAGAAGCGTAAAAGGTGTGTATGGAGTATGAAATTATGGTAGTGATACGCGATGTGATCTATGGGTGTGGAGTCAATTACGAGTGAGCATGATATCTACAAGGGAGAGATGGGAAACTAGCACGAATGCCTCCTCGAGGCTTTTGAGGTCAAAAGCAGGGAAGCAGGTGCTTTCTGTAATGTAGCTACCGCGGCAACAACCTCTTTTCAGAGGTCGTGCTACGGATTGCCGAGGTATATGACGTGAAAGCTATGAACTTCTTCCAAAAACGCGAATAATGACTGATGTTTAAAAACAGGTTTTCTACGGATGAACATTGATGGGTGAAATGATACTTGTTGTCGGTAGGGTAATGGCAAGTGTTGTTTTCTAAGCGTGTATAATTCTTTACATTTGGTTTAAATGTGATGCACCGTGAGCGGTTCACCACATTTCTCGCACATGGGTGGATCCCCACCGGACAGAAGGTACGAGTGTGTACTATGTGTGTGTCCTGCTCTTAGCCTTGTAAGTGTTTATTCTGTGCGGCGTGACTTTGGGACTGACGGCCAATTACCAAGGTTCTATAGGCATGGTATTCCCGTTGAGGTCGCAGAAGGACACATCATACAGATGTATACATATATACGTAGTATCGTAATAAAACCCCAGGCACGCTAATAAGGCAATGTATTAATTGCCCCTTATTAATGTTTCCAAACAAAAATGTCTTAAGGCGAAATCCGTTAAGTGGCTATGTTGGCGCTCCAGTTCGTGAGACTAGCGCGAACCATTGCCAGACCTTAAGGTCTCGTAAAGTCTCGCAACGTCAGGCGTAAGTGTCCCGGACGAGAGTGCCAACATAGCGCGGGAGCGCGTGGGTCTCGCCAGAAACCCACGTGACCTTTTTCCAGCGACGACGTCACACCATGGCTTCATCATATGACATCATCACGACGTCACAGATGGCCGAAACTTGCGACGTCATGATGACGTCGTGGTGTGACGCCACATGAAGACATCATCACACGACATCGTTGCTTGTTCAAAGGTGGCGGATCTCGGAGGCAGTGAAAAACCACGTGAGACGCAGAAAGCTTGCAATGCCTCTGATCCCGGAGGCAGTGCAAAGCCACGTTAGATTCAGAACGCTTTTTTTGGAGGTGGGGATTGGAACTGAAATTTCGGAAGGCAAATTCGTCGGTAACGCATTTTAAGAGATCCGATACGTGCCAATATTCCGGCATGACAAAGGTTGTAAGGAGAAAGTCTTAGATGCCTCATCAGATGCGAGAAGTGACCGTCAGTGTCGGCGTTAAGACGAATGATGCAAAAAATCCCCATCATGTCATGACGTCACCACATGAGGTCTTCATGACGTGACAGGTCACCAAAATTTGTGACGTAAGGCATCGTCTTTTGGTCAAAGGTGGGCTGACCTCGGAGGCTCAGCGAAACCATATGAGGTGCGGAAAGATTCCAACGCGCCCAATCTCGGAGGCAGTGCAAAACTACGTTGGGTGCCGGAAGCTTTCAGGAGGACGGTGGGGGGAGGGGGGGGGGGTCGATATTATTGACTGAGAAGAAGGCAAAAGATAAAGATGACTGTCGCCTTTGAGTCGTCTTAGGCAAATGCATAAAGAACCGTCTGATTTTTTGTATTGAAATGTCGCGGAGCGTATTTCCTTTGGTACGGCAGCGAGCGTTGTCTAACGATGAACGACGGATGACATGCCTGTGCGCCAACCCCGGCAAGATAAAAGAAAACAAGAAAAATAAGCCCTGGGAGCTCGCTATTCGATAGTGCAGGCAGTCAGACCATGCAACATTTCCCCCCTCGTTCTTCTCGAACAGGAACGTGACTTTTCCCGATCGAGACGGCTTCCCGTGGTCGCAGTCATTTAGGTTGTTATTATGTGAGGCAAGCAGCAGGAGAACTTGCAGATATCCGGAACTTTTCTCATAATGTTGCTTGTATTCATACTTGAAAAGGCGTGCTGGAACTTCCACAAAAAAGGATGAAAAATAGGGCGACGCGCTACTAACAACTGACATTTTTATTCAGAAAATACATATTTATAAAACTCTAATCCCTGATAACCGTCGCCATGACGACCAAAAAATCGCAGTTTCGCCGCAAGGGCGAAGCAACGAATGGGATGGCAACAAATTCTAATGTAATACAAAGTATAAGGCTAGCAGCTAACTCTTTGGATACAATGTCGCGTAACTCTACGAAACGCTGGTGTAGGAGAATACGGCCGCTCCAGGGAGCGAAGCGGTCTTCGTGCTGTCTGTCGTCTCAACCCGCACGCCCTAATGACAAAAATACGAAGTAGCTGCTCGAGCGACGCAACCTGTTTTCCGTCTTTGTATAGGTGTAGTATTTCCGCACCGTTTCAAGTATGAATTCAAACCAAGTCGCCCAAGTGTCTCTCTGGTTGCTTGTATTGACTCTTACTTGGCTCATGAACCAAGCAGTACACTCGCAGAGCTACTCGAGCTCAGCGCTTCGCCAAGAAGCACTGTGCGGGCATAGCTCGATACGAAATCACATCTTGTTTCTTCAAGGCTTTACAAAACTTATGTGTGCATGTGCGTTACTTTAAGCGTATATACTGTTTCCAGCATATGCATGCAGTTTCGCCATGTACCTCTTCCATGTTCCTCCACGTAGTTGCTAAAGGCATGCATGTAGTTCCTCGGTGTTCCTCCATGTAGTTGCTATATGTATGCGTGTAGTTCTTCCATGCATCTGCTACAGGTACGCATGTACGTACCTCCATGCATGTTCACAAAATATCAAGATATAGAACAGTAGGACTAAGAAAAACAGGACTGCTCTTTGCTGCGCGTGAGCGCTACAACAGGAGCTACAATATCGATTGGCCGTTATCAGTGGTGTTCGTTGCCCGTGTAGTAAAAACACAGATGCATGGTGGAAGTAACAGTTCTCAGAAAAGCGTAACCCTTTCCACTTCGTTTTTGACAGCGCCATCCAAGTCTCCATTAAATTGGGGTATGAGACTATTTGCCACTCGCTCGCGTGTTTCCGCTCGAATCAACTAACCCAGCACATTTGTTCTGAAGTTACAGCGACGTCAGACGCCTTGGGACCGTTAGGTAGTATTACCTGAAGCTCACAAGGCATTCATGCAGTCCGACTCTTGTGCCGGTCAAGTAAGAGAAAGTATGGGGAAGACACTGCCTATTTAGAGTAACACTAATCCTGCTCAGGAAATCAGTCCTTATTCAGAATCAGAACTAGTGAAATGAGGTCGTTTGATGCTTGGCTGTAGCAGCACGGCCGCCCGATGATTGCGCTGTGATAAAACGGTGGTTTTTGTCACTACGTAATAACCGCGGCTTCAGGAAGAAAGAAAGAAAGAAAGAAAGAAAGAAAGAAAGAAAGAAAGAAAGAAAGAAAGAAAGAAAGAAAGAAAGAAAGAAAGAAAGAAAGAAAGAAAGAAAGAAAGAAAGAAAGAAAGAAAATTAGTACGTCACGCCTACACACGCCAAGCTTCGTTTGTCCCTATTTTCCTGATAGGGCAAGGACTCCTGATTTGGTGTGTCTGTGTACGACCGCTTCTTTGGATGATAAATCATTTCATTGTATGACGAGTCTATTCTACACTAGAGAACAGCTACATCGCGGAACACAAGACAATGCGGCACTCTGCACAAAGGAACAATGAGGGAGCAAAGCGAATTTTCGTCCTCGGAAATAGAACACATCCGCGGTGATAGTAGAATTGAAGCCCCCATTATTACTAGCTGTCCGGCCACGCACTTTAAAAGAGGTTCCTCTGAGCCCAAGAAGAAAACAGCATGCCCAGTTTGACTTGTTGGTTATCCATAAATTAGGATTCAAGTTAATGTTGGTTGGTGTGACATCATTTTGTTCTTTTCTGCTCGGTAGTTTTTTACACAGGAGGATGACAAAAGGGAGACGAGAAAAGCACGTACGCTAAACGCGGTGTAATGCGGTGCCACCACCGGTGTAATGCGATGTCACCACCGGTGTAATGCGGTGCCACCTCCGGTGTAATGCGATGAATGTTTTCCTTTGTTACTCCCATCGATTACCTTGTTAAAGAAGAAGTGAAAATTGTTATTCTCTATACATTTCTTCGTCACCATAGCAAGAAGACCATTCCACTTTGGAAATCGCGACACAGCAGGCCGTTTCCCAGTAAAACGCTTTTCTATTGTGTAAACTTCGATTCAATTAGTACAACACTGTACATTTCTTCTGGTCGATCTCTTCATCTCTCCCCTGTCAGCGGGGACGTGTCAGACGTGAAGAGGAAACAACAACAACAACAACGTGACCAAAATGACATGGAAGGCTCTCTAAAGATAACGGCTCATCCAACTTCTCTTTACTGCACATTTTGATAACTCTGTCGTTCACTTAGTCTCTTTTGCTTTAGAGAAAAGCACATGTTCATGAAAGTTCTTTGTACTATTCGCAAGATATACGTCATACGCTGTGTTTTACGCTTAAAATGGCGCTGCTTTGGACCTCGCTGTCCAGTCGCGATTGCGCGCGCACGTGTCCTAACACATCTTTCGTTCTCACTTTTATAGTTTTCGGACAATTTAGCTTGGTATCTACTATTTCTTTCCTTCATTACGTCGCTTGCTATATCTGGGAACACGCTCAGTCTTACGACATAGAAATAAGAAAGCTCCGAAGGCTAAAGACGTGACCTTGGAAAGCAACGCTAGCTCGAACTTCTTTCTTTATGTGGTGTTGCGTTGCGGAGCTTTCTTCGTACCGTCCCCCAAGGTCACACATATCTACAAATAGAAGAAAAGCAATAAAATGTACGCTGAAATGCTTCGCAGCTTGCTACCACGAAACGTCGGGCGCGCGCAAAAACGTGACTTTTATCCCGGCTTCCGTGACCACGTATCCAAGCTTCGATGTTTGGTCTCGGGCATGGCCTAAGAACAATTGGGCGCATGCTCGATCTATGCTGCCTGTGACGTTATAGATGGGGCGCTGTCGCTTTGACGAAGAGCGCTACGTGGATTATGACCAAGGCACGTAACTGAAGTCTGAATCTTGTTGCATGTAAGAAATGGAATAGCACGCTTTGTACATGACGTAGTAAAGACGACAGACACGGCGCAGTATACGTCGTCTTCGCCATAGGAGTGCGCAGGGTTCCTCATCAGGTGGGGGGGAGGGAGTTTTATCGCAGCGCCCCCCTCCCCCCGTTGGTCGAGTCCAAAGAACATGTACTGCGATGCCCCCATCGGTGTAATGCGGTGCCACCGCCGGTGTACTTCGATTAATGAATAGGATGAAAAAAAAAAGAGAATGAATCGACGATGCACTTCTCACAATGACCTGCCTTTAGTGCCTGGCTTTCCTGAAGTAAAGATAACAAGTACACAGTTCTTGGAAGGCTACATCAGAGGCCTTCGGCCGCTGTTATCGTCAAAAACCTGCGTGGCCATAATTGAGTAAACGCATAATACCTTGCGCCTCCCCTCCTGGCTGATGGGAGGGGGTTGGGGGGGGGGGGGGGGGGTCCCTGCTTCCTTCGTGAGCACGTCTATGGTCTTCGCTTCGTCACGTACAAAGCATTGCTTTAGCGGCACGACCAACGAGTGACATTCTTGATCCAAGCGCTTCCGGTCGAGCGCTTCCTTCCGGTTTCACGGACACTCAGAAAATGTGCTTAAAAGGCAAAACTGGTACGAATTTGATTGTTTTCGTTTAAATTACCGTATTGAATACTCATGATATAGGAGCATAAATTTACTTAAGGTAAGGGCCAATTAACTCCCAGAATAATTAATGAACAATAATTGAATGAGCTCATTCAAAGAACAGACGCTGCTCTTGTTACCAGCTGGGATCGTTGCGGCGCCTGGTGGAGCAGATCTCAACCACGCACTTCTTTTTTTTTTTTTTACGTAGCCTCTGATATCTGCTTCGGCGCACCTGTATGAGCTGTTTTTCAATAACTGATGATCTCTCGAGCGTAGGCTCGTCGGCGATCGACCGTTTCTGATACGGCACTCTGATCTTTTATCGAGGCCACCTGTCATCTCCCGTTGCCACATTTCATTGTTGCCTGGACATTAACGGACGACCTCACGCGCTGGCACCGGCGTTGGAACGTGATTCATTGGGTGCAATGACAACGTCGTAGGCGCGCCGTCACGCCACGCCCTCAAGCAATCAGAGCCTTCTCGCTTCCTTCAGTGATAGAAATAAATATACAAAATAAATAAATAAATAAATAAATAAATAAATAAATAAATAAATAAATAAATAAATAAATAAATAAATAAGCAGGTCAGGCACGCACACGCGAAGTTTCGCTTGACCCCGTTTCCACTGTAGAGGAAGGGCTCCCGATTTTTTGTTGTTGTTGTCCAGGTCATGTGCAGCTAAGCCTTTGTTGCCAGTTGTGACAAATACATTCAAGCCATTCCTGATGCAATGATCATAACGGCATAAGTGGCCGTAGAGGCCAAGCTTTCGTCCTCACGTTCGGTTATACTATCCGTCTTTTAAATTATGTATTTTTAAAATCTCTTTCGTATCATTACACTCTTCACTCTCGCTGAATCCAGGCGCCAATGAACTTTCAGGGGTCATTTTACTTCTGCTGCGCTGGCGCGAATGCTAATCTGGAAACTTGCATGCGTTGCGACAAGTGAGGCTTGGATGCGGAAAGTGGGATTTCAGAGACGCATATCCAATGAAGCGTCGTCATTTGCATAGCACTTCATATAATAAAAAAAGGTACTGCGAATAAGGTCTTACAAAGCCTTCTGTGAAGGCAAACACCGAGTAAAACCGCACCGTAGAATTTTTTATTTTTTTTAATGCCGAGAGAACTCCCCTTCTCCTTCATTAGCGGAATAGAGCTGCAGGCGTCACGCTACTTTCAAACTTTCCAGTTGAACCCCTGCTAACACTGAGAACGCGCCTCTGTTCTAGGGTTGAAAACAAAGAGTAAGTTGTTCAGGCGAGGCGTATTATGTCTCACAGATTTCGGTTGCGGCGTCGCGCTCGAAAAACCCGGCGCGGGCGAGCGCACAGAAATGCGGCCCTCTACGATGCACCGGTTACATGCGCACTCATATTCGCCGATTTTTCCAATAATTGACGCTCTATCGATCATCAGCTTGTCGCCGATCAGCCGTTTGTGATATGGCGATTTGATCTTTTATGGACGTCACTTGTCATTTAACGTTGCCACATTTCATTGTTGCCTGGATGTCATTGTTGCCTGGATGGACCGTAGGTACTGAAGTGTGGCTCTGCTAAGCACGTGGATGAAGGTCCGGTTCCGGGCATCGAGGAAGGAAACAGTTAGGAGGGAGCATTGAGCAATACGAAGGAAGGAAGGAAAGAAAGAAAGAAAGAAAGAAAGAAAGAAAGAAAGAAAGAAAGAAAGAAAGAAAGAAGGAAATACAGGAAAGAAAGAAAGATAGAAAGAAAGACAAGGAGCACATCAGGCACGCACACGCAAAGCTCCGCTTTTCCAAACTTTTTTTTATATGGTAAGGGCTCCTTAATTTTTTAGACAGCGTCGTTAATTCAAGCTTGTACTCAATGCAATAGAGAGTCGTCTCTGTTTTCGATAGACCGAATGTATAGTATGTTTCGTAAATTTGTCGGATCAGCGTGGCTTTGACCTCGTTCACACTACGTATTTCAGTAGCACATCAGACTTTCGCAAGTCTTGATGACCCTCGATATTTCAATGGTCATTTAAATGTAGTTCAGCGCAAAAAAACAGGCAACAGATGAGCGAGAGGACAAGGACACAGCGTCTGTTGCCTGTTTTTTGCGCTGAACTACATTATGACTAACGCGTTCCAACTCGCCCAACAAGCAACGTTGCTTTCAATGGTCGTCGAAATCAACGGTCATCGAGAGGTGATTGTGTCGTAATGGTCGCTACCACTTGAGCTTAATGGTCTCGGATTGAATCGATTTGAACTGCGTGCTAGACGCTGTGGTCTAGTGCTCAAGTCCTTTCGCTTCTGGACATGAAAGGGTCGGCTGGATTCTGCGTCGGAGTGTCAGCAGGTCACCGATTCGATTCCCCGCTTCAGCGATGAAGCCTGAATAGAAAATTGCGTATGTACAGTACGGTCCACTGTTAAAGGGAACACTCGAATAAGCACCTTTCATTTTGATGGCCATCTAACTCCAAGTGGATGTGGCAACGTTGTTCGTGCACGGCACTAGTCTGTCAAAGGGAGTCGGAACTGTCAACCACCAGTAGTCTTATGCAAATCTAAGTCACTGTGCTGTTGCAAGAGAGCGATATCTTGACATGCCCTGAACGCGAGTGTTCCCTTTAACAGTGGACCCGTCTATACATACGGGGTGTCGTAGCTAAGGTTAGCCATGCTACATAAGATGCAATAACAACTGTTACAATATACGGTTTTGAAGCGTGAATGGCGTTGGATTAGTTCTTAAGTTGTGGCACCAACGAAACCTTTGTGTACTAATTACTGGGCTAATTAGAACCACAAAGACAAATAATCAACAGCTTGGCTAACGTTAACTGGGGCACCTTACATATTTAGGCGCATGGTTAGGAAGCCTAGGGAGCCGGTATTGTTTCAGAGGTCTCCACATCGTAGTACATCATAGGGTGAAGCTGTTTCTTCTCTTTATTATTTTTTTTTTTGGTGTGAGGATGGCGGTTAGGAAATGTACTTTCCAATCCTCACGGTGACTAACATGAGCTAGTTGAGAGTAGTATATCGATAAATTTCACATAAATTACCGAAACTATATACACACGAAGGAAGTTGGGTGTTCAGTCAACCCAGGCGCACACTGTACTAATTCCACGAAAATATTAGAGCAGACATTTTCTCGTTGAATAGAGTCACGGGAACCCTCCTTCCACAGCCAGGAGGAACAAGCCCAAAAAGAAGTCATCAGTCAAGCCCAGGCCGCAGCCGGAAGCCAATCGGTTCCGGCCGTCGTCTGTGGGGTGGGGGGGGGTGAAGGTGATGAACGGGGGTGCTGCTTCCCACTCCCTTCACCTACACTTTGACGGGCGCAAACATAGGCACATAGGCGTGCGCACATTGGGGGGGGGGGGGTGCAGGGGGGCGGCCGTCCGATCCCCCCAGTCACCTAAGATGGGGGGGGGGGAGCGCAAAGTCTGTGCCATACATTGATTTAACAGGGTGGGGGCGCTGCGCTGAGCCCTCGCCCCCCACCTCCTGAAGGGGAGACCTGAGCACGCTTAAGGGCGCAAATACAGTGCTTTTCAGGCCTGCGTATGCTAGCGAGTTACACAGAAACGCGTAGAAGGAACTTTAGTGCGTTTGCGCAGAACGATTGTGAGAGTAGCGGTACGTAGAACACACCTGTCGCTCCGCTTGTGAAGGCACTTGAGCGGAGCGTTAAGGTGCGTCCACTTGGTTTCGCCGTCGCTTTGCAGCCAAGCTGACAGCGTCTCCGCAAGACGCGCTTGGCGAAAAAATTACAGCATATCCACGGGTGAATGATGAAGAGCTTGGGCGAAGCTCCTGAAGCAATCATGGTCTCTGGATCCGCTTCTCGTTGAGCCCATTTCGCAGCAGCGTCCTTGGCTCCGCCTGGTTCCGCCTGGCTGCCGCCAAGCGAGCGCCAAGCAAGCGAACCTCTCGAAATCGAGAGGCTGCCGCCAAGCGAGC
The DNA here is from genome assembly GCF_013339695.2 of Rhipicephalus sanguineus. Taxonomy (NCBI): domain Eukaryota; kingdom Metazoa; phylum Arthropoda; class Arachnida; order Ixodida; family Ixodidae; genus Rhipicephalus; species Rhipicephalus sanguineus. Next base: position 20,443,988 of record NC_051185.1, read on the forward strand.
GCGGCGCCAGGCGGATCTCGAGGCGGTGCGCGCCGGCGAAGCCGCCTCCAAGCGCGCGCGGCGCAAGGCGGCAACCTCTCGAGCTCGCACCTCGGGATCCTGCCGACAAGCACGAGACGCAGCGGCCTTCCGCACCCGGTGCTCCTCGTCGTCCATGGTCCGCCAAGCAGCACGATCCGGCAAGCGCACTCCCCCACGTACGGCGACGATCAAGGAGAATGAGAGATAATCGGCGCAGCAGCCAATCAGAGAGCAGCGGCACCTATAACGCCATCTAGCGTGCATTCACCCAACCACCATATTGCACACATCTCTATGGGACAGCGCCATCTAGTATATCGTCACCCAACTGCAGTTTGCATGCATTTCTATGGGACAGCGCCATCTATTGAATGATACGGGAGACGCGACGTCGGGGGAACGCCGGACGGAGCGACGACCGACCAGGTGATGCTATAAGGAGCTTCGCCCCTAAAACGCGAATTCTCTACAATGCCATGAACTGGCTCGGGCCGCTACATCTACGTAAACAACGCTCAGCGGTAATCGAATAAATCGTGGATTGGTGGTGGTTTTCAGGCCGCCATGGTTTCAGTGCGACTTCTCTCAAAGTTCGGTGGACTTCGTTGTTACACAAGTTGGTTGGGTACTATAAGTTACACATTGGTAGAACTAGGAGAGAAGCACTTAGAAGGCGGGAATCGATACGAAAGGTTCCAACGAGAAACGCCAACTGTTTATTCAATCTGGGGTTACATGATGTCATTGGCGTCAAGTCGCCATTGCAACCGTCCGCAAAGTTGTCATACAAGCTCTTTGCCCATACTCACGGAATAAACAGTTGAAGCTTGGTGCTCGATTCTTTCGTTCTTGTATCCTTCCAAATCTGTTTTTCCTAGTTCCATTGCATCGGGCGAGGAGGACCGGACTGGCAACCAGCGCTTTACTCCTTTCTGGCTTGTGTGCGACGGCGCGGAGTGTGAGGGCTGGTGCTTGGATGAGTGGCGTTTTCCAACAATTTTTGCGTGTTTTAGGTCGACCTGCGTATTTCGTTCTCTTTTATTGCGATGTCAGCCAGCGAAAGGTCAACGGGAAACCACTGTGCCGTTTTTGGTTGTTTTAACAACTACTGAATAAAGGAAACTGCTGCCTGAATAAGTATGCGATGTGCATCACCAAACGCGGAGTGTGTGCGGTTACAAACTCTTCAAGGTAGTACATCGTTTGTGTTACGTTACAGGTTCTAAATCGGCAAGTGCCGCAATATATCCGGAATTCCCAGTGTTCCACGCAGTCAAATGTCAACCGCATATGGCCATATTCCGAACAACATAGCGGTCAATATAACGGGCCCTGTCCGG
>NC_051185.1:20445448-20499970 GCF_013339695.2 Rhipicephalus sanguineus
TGCTCGCAATGCATTCGATACTCACGGAGCAATCTGTGCCCGTATATGTCCTGTGTTTTAATTATTTTTAACTTTCTAAATAACTCTTCAGAAGGATGCACAGTTGGTACATTTGCAAATATTCTCAAAAATCTTTTTTGCATAAGTAATAGCCGCAAGAGCTTCGAATCCGTAGTAGTCCCCCGAAACCATATGGCAGTAGTTCAGATACGAAGCAAAAGTCACAGTTTCGCCACAAGGGCGAAGTAATGAATGCGATAGCAAGAAATTGAAATGTCACACGAATAACGAGAAGCAGCTCGATACTTGCAGCGCGCCGCTGAAGCACAAAAAAGGACGCCCCAAAAGAACGCACAGACATACACGGGACAAGCGTGAACTAAGAACTGTCACAGTTGTGACGTCTTTGTGCTTGAGCAACGCACTGCAAGTGTCGACAATGGAGAATCAGACGCTCTTAGATATTTATTCTTCTTTTAAACTACGGCGCGTGGAGTGACTCCTCTGCATCTCCTGCCACACGGGGGTGTCTGACGGAAGGTATGCCCGGTGGTCTTTGTTTATTTTATTTTTTTGCCTTCCACATCACGAGTGGGTACAGAAAGGGGCCGCTTTGTCGTGCGCGTCTCGAAGGCAGTTTTCAAATTCAAAGAAAATTAGGAGCGTTGCTTTATAGAAAACACGCTCAAGCTCCTTCGAGATTTGCTTACCACCAGCGGTAAATGGTGTATCTAAATAGCTCGCCGTTATTTCGCCGGCGCATGCATGGCGCATGGTTGAGTTGTCTAACGCAGCGCGCTGGGGAGCGAGTGGTCGATGGTTCGAATCTCCGGTCGGGTGCTTCGGAATTTTTCGTTCTGCTTTATTTTTCTTTGTGCCTTTACTTTCTTTGAGCCTCATAAGTTTACGCGTACTCTGTGAATTTTCAATGTTTAATATGCAAATCAGGAATATCCCCCGGCAGTAAACGGCGGTTTAATACATCATGGCTATGCTATATATCTGATGGTCGATGTATGGATGTGTAGCGCGAGCGCTCTGCCCATGTGGTGTTTTACAATTCTATGTTGTGTCTGTTGTTGGACACGCATGTGCGCCTTTTATGGTTGTGTGTTTAGATATTCCCTAATTTTTTCACACTTTTTAGGTGATAAGGGTGTTTAGGCGATTGGCAATTCTCCTACTATGGGTGTCTTGGTTCGTGAGAATGCTTTTAAAGACGATAGTCTTTCTTCGGGAACTTAAACGCAGAAATTTTGGTCTGTCTATCTTTCTGTTTGTCGGCACGTCACTCGATTCAGCCATCCGGCCAAAGTTGAACCACTTGCTTATAGCCCGCCCGTCTTGAACTGTTACGGCTGTTCACTTGTGAACGTTATCGATCAAAAAGTAAATATTACGCATACCTGAGGCGCAACATCATTAGCTAAGTATTGTGTGGTGTGTTTCTTTAATAGAAAATACATAGATACCCAATTTTAAAGGCCCCAGTTCTTTAAGCTGCGCTAAAAATGCCACTGCGCTGAAACTTGTCTTCCTCCGTGCCCTCTGCACAAGCTCATGTTGTGTTTCGGCTTCGGTTCAGTATTGCATTGTACGAATGACAGAGGGCGCCGCTCTGACATTCCTGTTTTACCCAGGCGACGTGTAAATAAGAGAGTTTGTGGAGAGTACTCGTTGAGTGCGGACGTTTCTTCTCCTTCGGCGCATCGCGCCAAACCGCGTGTTCGGGCTGGCCGGCGTCCCCGCCGGTGGCGTTGGTCACCGCCGGTCTTCGCCTGCCGCTGCTCCGGGACTACCAGCCCGCAACACAGCACTCATGTGTCCCGACGTATTGCCAGATGGCGTCCATATCCCACGCAGCGCCTCTTCTATCGTCTTTAGACGACATTTGCAGCGAAGCACGCAGATACGCGGCCAATTTTTTTTTGCGGTGCCCCCTACCCTCGTCATTTTTTCCCTAGGGTGTAAGGGTGTTAGTTATAGACAGGGCGAAACCACTTAAGGGTGTAAACTGGTTTACTGTGAAGGGATCTCTCAGCGAGAGCTGCCGCTTTACGAGGTTAATCCTCGTAAGTGTTGCGGCCTTGACCACAAACGCCTGCACGTGTGTGAGCCCGTTTCTTGATTTTATACACGGTATGTCTCAAGCTCGCATCTACAGCAGACACGTGCTCCAGAGCCGCAGTGCTTTGTGTGAAAGAAGCGTAACGCTTGAATTTACTGCTTCCGGCATAACGCTTTACGACGTACGCGTTGTGTGCGCTGGGCGAGCTGCCGTCGAGAGATGCCAGAGCGCGGTCGCGGGGCCAGAACGCTATATAGTACTTTGCTAATGGTCCAGCGTGGCCGTGGCCAGACTTTCATGGGCGTTGCGTGGCACGTCGTGATTGACGATTTCGTGTTTTAGTGTTTAAAGCCTTCTTTATAGATACTGTGCATACCGGGTTTACTGGACGACTCCTGGCACACTGCGATACATCGCGCAAAAAACGCCAAGTCAAACATAAAAGCTCACAAGGTTCCTTACGCATTCGCCTAACTCGAAGGCGAAGGCCATCTTCTTTTTCTTCTCTGTTGACTGTATTGATCAGCCGCCCCAGAAAGCTTTCTATACGTAGCATGGTTTTGCACTGCCTCCAGGATCGGGGGCATTGCAAGCTTTCTGCACTTTAAGTACCTCCGCGGGATCGGCCCACCTTTGACCAAAGACAATGTCACGTGACGTCATGATGATGTCACATGCCATCTTTCCAAACTTTATCGATCTGTGACGTTATGATGAATTCATAGGGTGACGTCATCGCATGCTGATGATTTCTTGTATCACTCATTTTGACTTAAGCCGAGTTTCTTGCATCACTCGTTCGCCTTAAAATTAAACTCAAGCACCGACGCATAGATCGCTGAAAGGGATTCACACGTATGAATGGGTGCAAGGGCAACATCGTTTCGAAAGTCCAAGTGGTGATGAGACGGGACCACCGAAGATACAGAGGTAGACCTGCAAGGAAGCGGAAAGCTGAAACGTCAGTATCAAACCCCACGCATTGCTTCATCGCCTTCATTCAATCTAAATCGAAGGGTCGAGCTGTCTATCAGTTGTACCGTAGCATTATTGACTGTTCGTCACTAGATGTTTCCGAAACAGCAACGCTCGGCGAGCCGCGCATGCGCCGTCGATGGCAGGACATCACGGCGACGGCGCGAGTGCTTCTCGAGCGTAGATATCCATTTGGAAACGCAGTAAGTTCACATATCAATTCTCAACCTTTTGCATGTTCTTCATCGGCCTTCGCCCTCACCGTGCCAGGGTTCTGGGACGCTACGGCATGGTTCTGCAACGAGTCGCCGAGGAAGGGTACGCGTCCATCGAAGACGACGTCGTGGACGACAACAACAAGCCGGTGGCCAACGTGAGTGCACCCAAGAAATTTTTGTCTCATAACCGCGTTTTCCGCCCAGTTAAGGCTCGTTAACACCCGCAGATACCGCCGACGGATTCAGATCCCACAGACGGAAAGGGTGATCTTTCGTCCACTTTAACCCTTTATCTACTGTAAGAAAAGAAGAAAAACGTGCGAGAATTACCCAAAAATTGTCTTCGCTCGATTTGTAGAGATATTTCTTTCTCAATAAAACGGTACCATTCCTTCAAATCAATGGGGTTCGTATATTTCACTAATCGCGTAAAAAAAAAAGGGAACTCGATGGTGGCCTCACTGCTTGGCAATACAATAAAAAACGGCAATAAAATGAAAGCCGCGACACAAATGGCCCAACGTGGACAAGATTGGCTATCTAGCATCAAGAAACACAAGTATGACGAGTATAGTTTTCATTGGTTCCGTGTTGGACCAATTTTCGTTGATGACGAGTGTAAGCGTGATCGGGCATTTTGTTGCATTATGTCATGACGACTACACTTGTCAGCGGTAGCGAAAGGGTTAACTAATTTCACTTAAAGTTATAATTGTTACACTAGAATGAAATAGAACTATTAATGTCCTCTATGCTTTGCTTGACCTAACAGTCCATTGTATTGATTTGGTTGTCTCTAACAAAGAGACGAGCCCGTGAAAAAAAAAAGTTCCCCTACTTTCGTTCAATCAGCGAAGTAGTATAGAATAATTGCTGGTGTTTTACGTGCCAAAACCACCCTGTGATTGTGAGGCACCCCGTAGTGAGGGCCTCCTGATGATGGCATGTTGCTGGTCTAGTTGGTTCACAGATTCAGCAGGCACGTTTAAACTGCGCGAAGAGGACACCAGGTTAGAACATAGAATCACGCACACACTCGAAGCACAGGCTTCCCAATGTCACAGTTGGAAGTGTGAACTTCATGTGGGTGCTTGTTTCTAAGTTCTAACATGTGTTCTTCGCGCAGTTAAAACGTGTCTGGCGATTCGGGATTAAATTTCTGCCACCTGGAACTCCTTAACGTGCACCTAAATTTAAGTACACGGGTGTTCTTTGCATTTCGCCCCCATCGAATTGCGACCGCCGTAATCGAACCCGTGCCCTCGAGCTTGGAAGCGCGACAACCTACTTGATAAGCTGCCACGGCTGGTAGCGATGTAATATATGAATGAACGAATGTACATTTTTTTGCACCTGTCACAGGCAAAGATCGTGATGGAGGTCAGCTACACGGCACCCGACGGCTCGGTGGGCGCATGGCACGCCCCGGGCCTGCCCACCAACCTGGGCAGTTTCGACGACGACCGCCAGGCGCTGCTCGACATCGAGCAGAACATTGCCAACCTGCAGCGCACGTACGCGGCTGCGGCCGGTGCCCAAACTACGCCGGTGGGAGGCCCGGCGATGGCCGCCGGCGCGGACGGCGGTGCGTCGATGGCGCTGTTGCAGTCTTCGTCGCAGCAACACGCCGGCTACGGGACCAGCGACGGAGGTGGAGGTGCCTTCTCGGATGACGAAACGCGAAGCAAGCAGGGCTCCGTCATCAGTTTGTTCGCTGCCACGTCCAACAAGTCGCCTGACAGAAAACGGTGAGCGGGTAGAGATCATGCAGGCAACGGTGCGGATGCATAGTAGATAGATTACTATTCACGTCAATGCACGTAAAACTTGTCTTCGGTTTATTTGTTTATTGCCCGGGACCTTTTGCAGCGGAGCTGCCTTCGTCTACCCTGTCCCACCGTCGACGTCTTCGTTGTCGTCGTCGTCGTAGTAGTAGTAGTAGTAGTAGCAGTAGTAGTAGTAGTAGTAGTAGTAGTAGTAGTAGTAGTAGGCGTCACGAAGTTCACGTGACCAGAGGGGAGGGAATAAACAAATAAATAAAACGACGGGATGATGATGACTGTGAAAATGATGTTGATGATGACCTTTCTGTACCTTGTCATCATCTTCATAATCATCATCATAATCACTACAGCTTCACTGTTCGGCGGATTTCACGGGGTAGGGCTGGCTGATCTTTTTTTCTAATGCATTAGTTACTGCCGCCACTCCATAGGGGGCGCAGGAGTCTCCGCTTTAGTACCTTAATATACGCCATTGCTCCCGTGGTGGCAGTGTGGTTCTTGGTCTACGTACGCAGCGATCTCCTGGAAACCCAGCGTAAAAAGTGAACGTACCACGTGATCACGCAAGCTGCTCGTTACCCTCGTTTTTTCCGGCTTTCGCGCGACTCAAAACAGAGTAAAGACAGTTCCGCGCAGTGAAAGGTGTCGAAACAGCGAATCCCTCTTGTAACAACTCCCGCTGGCGCTCGCGACGAGTGCCTTTTTCCTCGGGCGTACGAGAGATGTTGCCCATCTTCGGAAAGGGCGCAGCGCACGTAAACCCCCGCTCTTATACCCATAGCTGGCAGCCTCGTCTCCCCAGCGCATCTTCTCCGCGCACCCAGCGCGGTCTCGCATTGGTTACCGCCTTTCGACGGCATTTTGAGCGGGAGAATCATGGTGGCGTATCCACTTGCATTGCCTTTCGCGCGTTTTTTCGCTTACCAAGGACATCCCTCGCGGCAAGCGTGGTGATTTTGGTATTGTGAAAGAGTCATTTACTCATATGAGAAAAAATCACAGCATATCCACGGGGTGAATGATGATGAATGGGGCGAAGCTACGGAGGGAATCATCTGTAAACCGTGAAACTCTTCCGTGAAATGCGCCCAGTACATAATATAAAGAGTGTGAAACATCGTGTATATATTAAACATCAAACTTTTATTGTACTGTTGGTTTACGTGGTCCCTTCATTATCACTTGAGATCGGTGAAATGCAAGGAAGAAGTCCGCTCCCGAGCGAAAGAGCGCCAAGAGCGACCGCATTCCCCGCTCGCCCTGTGCGAATTAAAGGCAAGGCTAGAGGGAAGACAGGACGCGCGTTCCACGACGCGAGGTCGGTAGCATGCCCAACGAAAGCAACGGAACGCGATCGTGCAAGTGCTCCGGCTTCGCATCGCCTCATGGTTCCATTTAGCGTCCCAAAACCAAATATATTGCTCAAGGTGTGCCTTGCGTTTTTCGTAGAAATAATTTCTTTATCATGTACATTAAGACGAAAAGTTGAAAGCTCACTAGAGTGTATCGCCCGCAAAGTATGTCTTTTAGTGTGATTTAACTCTCGTACGGCAGGGTCCTCGCGCCGTTGCCGGTCCACCTCGCCCGTTGACGATCGGGCGAGGTGGCTACATACAAGTACTACTACTACACTTTAAGAAAAAACATCTGGCGTTCTTTCGTTCTGCTTTTACAAAACATCTGGCGTCTTTCGTTGGTTTATTTCATCAATCAACGGCGTTTTGAACAAAATTTTTATTGTTTAATCACGCACAGGAGAAATCTCACCAGGCACTACCTTGGAGGTAAACAATGGCTGCTAATGGGAATGAGACAGAAGAAGTCGGCTTTTAGCTAACACTTACACTTCTACTTCTACTAACGTTTCCTACTGGAACATGCCAATGGCTGCTAATGGGGAATGAGAGACAGAAGAATTCGGCTTTTAGTTAACGCGCACGCTGCGAATTTTTTATTGTTCAACAACGCACAGGAGAAATCTCCCACCGGCACCACCTTGGAGGTCAAAGCGTAAGACTTGTTACGCACTACTACGATGACGACGACTACGAGGGACGAACGGGTGCCGCCTTAAGGAGCTTCGCCCCTAAAATTGCTTTAGAGCGCGGCTCTTAGGTGCCCGTTGCTGCGCTGAGCGGCGTCGTCGTCGGCTGGCGTCGGCGGCGTAACCAATAGAGCGAACGAAGACGAAAGAGAGCGAACGCGGAGGCTGTCGATATCACGAGCCACTAGCCCTCTAACCTCTCTTTCTTTCATCCGTCACGCGCTCTGGCCCCTCGGTCGGAGGTCGTGCGCATGCAAGGCTGGCACGTGCACTGCGGCTGGCTTCGCTTGTCGTAACAGGACTGTCGGCGTTTCGCTTGTTTCGCGACGCCTGAAATGCACAGCGTGGTGTGCGTAGCACACGAGCGCTGGCAGTTTCTGTGGCAGCATGTAACGAACGTTGCACTGCTACAACTGCGGATAGCCAAAACTTCAAACACAGTCGGCGGTGTCCCACGCGAAGCTGCGCTTAGAATTCGCATCGGGCAGTATCGTAATTTGTCGGTGAAATTTTTTTCTTTAGTGTCCCTTAACTCCCATAGACCTTCTTCAATTGTCACCCTGCTTTGCTAAACCATGCTCTACTTCGCGTAGCTTCGGACTACTTTGCATTGGTTATTGGTGCTTACGATAGTAGACAGTTTTAGAATAGGGTACGCAAACATAGCGTTCGTCGCGTACACACGCTATTTCCGTCACTTAGCCGGTGTACGCAAGAGGATAGCGTACGAGGCATGCGCCGTGGCGACAAGCGCTAACGCAGAGCTTTGCATACCCTATTATAAAACTCTCTACTAAAGCCACGCCTAGCTTTTTTTGCACGTAGTCGTAGAGTACCACGTATAATTCATGCTTAAAGAAAATTTTGAAGTGAAGAAAAAAATGCGGCAGATCCCACGCACTGTGGGAATCGATGTAATGCGAAGCAGCCAGCAAAGAGCTGCATACATCGCCTTGTTTGTATTTGGGCCAAATGAAATCATTCATGCCATGGAATCTAGTGCACGCACAATCTAGTGTACACCATGCCAATGAAACGCATATTCTGGTATATATATGCATGAGCTGTCGTTTATGTTCATCACGCACTCGTGTCATGCCATACCAATTTTGGTATATATCACGTTAACAAAACGGCCGGAAGCGCACCATGACAGTGGCATGTGAATCATACCATACATGACATGCATAACATGATTCGCATGTTAAGACCTCTCATTTATGTTCGTCATACAGTCACATCGCGCAATACCAATCTTGGTGTATATCAAAGGAGCGAAATAGCCGCGAGTGCACCATGAGTAGAGCATGTAAATCATGCCATACATGACAGAATATTATTGTTTTTCATGTTACCACCTGTCACTAATGTTCATAATACAGTCTCATCGCCCAATACCAGTTTTGGTGTATATCAAGCTATCGAAACGGCCGCGAATGCACCATGAGCGTGGCATGTAAGTCATGACATACATGGCACGCATGTCATAGTTTTCATGTTATCACCTGTTATTCATGTTCTTCATACAGTCACATCGCGCAATACCAATTTTGGTGCGTATCAGTTTAGCGAAACGGTCACGAGTGCGCCATGAGCATGGCATGTAAATCATGTCGTACATTTCATGCATGTCATGATTTTCATGTTACCACCTTTCATTTGCGTTCGTCATGCAGTCACGTCGCGCAATACCAATATTGGTGTATGTCAAGCAAGTGAAACGGCACGAGTGCGTCATGAGCATGACATGTAAATCATGTCGTGCATGTCACGCATGTCATGATTTTCATGTTACCACGTCTCATTTACCTTCGTCATACAGTCGCTTCGCGCAATACCAATTTTGGTGTACATCAAGCTAGCGAAGCGGCCGCGAACGCATCATGAGCGTGGCAATTAAGTCATGACATACATGACATGCATGTCATGATTTTCATCTTACCAACTGTCATTCATATTCTTCATACAGTCACATCGCGCAATACCAATTTTGGTGTATATCAATCTACTGAAACTGCCGCTAGCGCATCATGAGCGTGGCATGTAAATCAGGTCGTACCTGACTTGCATGTCATGATTTTCATGCGACCACGTCTCACTTACGTTCGTCATACTGTCGTGTCGCATAACACTAATTTTGGTGTATATCACGCAAGCGAAACGGACGCGAATGCACCATGAGCGTGGCATGTAAATCATGACATACACGTCATGGATGTCATGGTTTTCATGCTACCACCTGTTATTCATGTTCTTCATAAAGTCACATCGCACAGTACCAATTTTGGTGTATATCAATCTAGCGAAACGGCCGCGAGTGCGCCATGAGCGTGGCATGTAAATCATGTCATACATGACATGCATATCATGATTTTCATGTTACCACGTGTCAGTTATGTTCGTCATACAGAAATGTCTCGTCATACCAGTTTTCGTATGTATCCCTTCATTTAAACGGCCGCGAGCGCCCCGAGACCATGTCACGTAAATCATGCTGCACATGACATGCGCGTCATGATTTGCATGTTAGGACCTGTCATTATGTTCGTCATGAACTCTTGTCACGCCGTACCAATTTTGGTATATATGAAATTAACGGAACGGCCACAAGAGCCCAAAGGCCGTGGAATGTAAATCATGCTTTTCATGACATGCGTGTCATGATTTTCATGATATGACCTGTCATTTATGTTCGTGATAAGGCCATGTTATGACACACCAATTTTGGTACACATCCGATTAACGGAACGTCCAGGGAGCCCAAAGGCCGTGGAATGTAAATCATGCTGTTCATGACATGCGTGCCATGATTTTCATGATATGACCTGTCATTTGTGTTCGTAATAAGGCCATGTTATGACACACCAATTTTGGTATACATCCGATTAACGAAACGGCCAGGAGAGCACAAAGTCGTAGGCGGCTAGATAGATAGATAGATAGATAGATAGATAGATAGATAGATAGATAGATAGATAGATAGATAGATAGATAGATAGATAGATAGATAGATAGATAGATAGATAGATATGGTCAAAGTAGCAGAAGTTCGCTAAGAAATGCTTCGCATTTAAAACAACTAAAAGCGTACGTTTAGCCAAAGCGAATAAGACACTTTGCTAAAAAGACTGCGGGATTAGCGAAAACTGTTGGTAATCCGAATTGATTGCTATACTTTTTAGAAATGTCGACATATTATTCCGCGGGAAGCCGCTTCGACGACTTGAGAAACAGTGGTGGTACGGCAGGGCAAGGCTTCAGTATATTGCGTTTGCCCGTTGGCTCCAAGAAGCAGTCTGTATTCGTCAGTATACCAGTATACAGTAAAAGCTCCTTAATTCTGATCTGATGTCACGGGATCGGAGAAGCTGTCCAATTAACCAAATGCCAAATTATCGAAAGTATCAACAATAAATATATGTCTATTACATCAATGCACTTTCAGTTTTTTATGATTATTTAAAAACAGTGATTACTTTGCATAACAGCAGTGCAAAAGCTGGAATTTTGGCCGTTTGCGACTTCGTCCACAGTCTGAACGCGGCTCAATTGACCCCCTCTGAACCCATACCTTATTACGTACAAAAGGGCGATTGTAGGTGGCGACCACGTCTTTCTGAAAGCCCGTGGCCGCTTCGGCTGTCCGCGAACACCGTTTTTGTTCCTTTTCGTCACACTTTTGCGGCGCTTCGCGGTCGGCGCGCTACGAGGATCAGCCGAATTGACCGCGTCGAGGCCAAGTATGACCGAATTAAGGAGCGCCTGATGCCATTAAACAGTGCATACGCTGGCCGGGACCAGAATTCAAATGATCCGATTTTTCAAATTAACGAGTGTCGAATTAACAAGCTTTCACTTTATTATTCTGAGCGATGTAACATTTCTTCACAACACGACATACTGCTGTCCTATAGCAGTTTTTACAGTGTCGACGTGTTATCGCGTGGCGCAAAGAAGAGAGGTTGAGGAGAGTTTGAGGAGAGGAGAAGACGCTATTTCTTCTGCCCTATTTGGGAGCACGTTGGTATTGAGGCAGCTTCGGGCTCTCCCTGTGTAAAGAGTCTTGTAACCCGTCTCGCTTCCAATTGTCAGCAGTATTTGCTTCCCGATCACGACGTACCACGGATGGCTGGACGATAAGGGATTCCGTTGTGACGTCGTGTAACCACGATTCGTCGCGACACACGCGCACGCAGGCGTTCACACCGCAAAATGATAAATAAACCTAAATGTTCACGACGTACCGACATCGGGGCTTGAGCTCTGGCGTGGCCTCCGCGATCAGCTCCGGCTGCGCGCCGTCGCTTCCGGAGCTGATCGCGTAGGTCACGGCTCTGTGCTTTTAGTACCGAATAATAATAACGTTTGGGATTTTACGTCCCCCAACCACATGATTGTGAGGGAAGCCGTAGTGGAGGGCTCCGGTAATTTCTACCTCCTGGGGTTGTTTTAACGTGCACCCAAATCGAAGCAAGCGAGCCTCTAGCATTTTGTCGCCATCGAAATGTGGCCACCGCGGCCGGGATTCGACCCCACGACCTTCGGGTCAGCCGTCGAGTACCAGAAATACTATACCACCACGGTCGGTGATCTTAGTAGCGAAGCCCGACGCTTAAACCACAGGTGTATATCTCGTCAAGCGCAGGTGAACGCGTTTGGTTGTGTCCCGCGTACAGACACCTGGTGCGTTTCCACAGCGTGACGGTTTCTACGAGAATTCGTTTCGTGCACGCCGCGCTTGCACGACACGAAGTGTGGGCTACAGGAAGTACCGTGTGAGACGCTTCGCGTGTTTGCAGAACGCTGAGGGAGTGTCTTCGAGTCGCTTTTGCATGGAGTGTGATGACTGACGGATCTTCCTTTTGGGCGCTGTCGTACCTGAGTATCCCGCATAGTCTGCGCTTAAAGAATGTTAAGAAACGAAAAGCCTATATTAAGGCAAAGCGAAATTTTAATTCACTTTGCTAAATAAGGCTATGCGTTTTGCAAGAATTGTTGGTAATTCATCATGGGTGTCGCATTTTCCTACAACTATCGGCATAATATTTCGTGAAAAGCCGCTCGGACAGCTTGAGAAGTAATGGTGGTAGAACAGGATAAGATGTAAGTAGCATAACAGTAATAGGCTGGTAGCTGGCTCCCATTGTCCATCAGAGAACAACGCTCTGCCTAGTACTGAACTTGTAGTACTATGCATACACATTTCGTGCCAAACACAGCGTTAACGTATGATCCTGAAAACACATTGCCAAAGAGACAGCTTACCATCCTCTCTTAGTAGAGTACATCTGACAATCCGTATGAACAAATACACGACAGTACTCTGAATCTCTGGCTCCTAGTTTTTCTCGAAGTACCAGTACTTCAGTCAAAAGTGTTACCGCATGATCCGAAGAAGGTATTACGAAAGAGACACCTTATCATCCTCTCTTAGTAGAGTACATTGTACAATTAATGGTGTCCAATTTTAAACGCGAGTGGCATTTCCTTCCCTATCACTATTCACGCCCGATGAGCGGAAGACTGAGCTTCCGCTGTGACGTCATTTAAACGCGAGTGGCTTTACACAAACACGCGGGGGTGACGTCACTGCATGTCTACACCGGATAAACAGCCAGTGCAAACAAAAACGTTTACATCGTTCCGACCGCGTGATTTGCGCTCTGGGCCTGTGGTACCGAAGCCTGATGTTCGAAACACAACGCCACAGCCGCGTGTTTCGTCAAGCGGAGAAGCACGCCCTCGGTATGTCCACTGTGGAAGCAAACGCACACAGACGATTTGCGCGTTTCCACGGCATAGATGGCTTCTTCGCGAATCCGTTTCGTGCAAGCGCGGAGTGTCGCTTGTATAATGCGTAGTTAAAGCAATAAACAATTAAGCCAAGGGCGGATATAGGAAACATTATTTGTAGTTGTGTTCTGTTCTGTTTTAACTGGCTTGCTGTAGAGAGCTCGAGGTTGCATTACCTCGCCTACTACATTTCTATAAGTTCTGCAGAGAAAAAAATTAGTGTTAGCCAAATAAAAAATGAACTTAAGAAAAAAACTCGCGTTACATTCGAGTAAATACGGTAGTTAGGGAGAAGCAAACGTTTATTAAGGTGAAAGCCTTAGATGCCTCATCAAACGCGAAAGTTTACCATCGGTGGTGCCGGCGTCGGCGTCAACACGAGTGACACAAGAAAATCATCACGTGATAGCGCAGCATGACGTCATCACGTGATGATGATGACGATGAGATCGTCATAATGACGTCATAGATACCAAAATCTGTGACGCCGTCATGGGCTCACTATGACGTCACATCACGTAACGTCACGTGATGAAGTCATCGCATGACTTTTGACGGATAGCTTTTGGAGGGAGCCGGGGGAGGATCGATACATCGACTGTGAAGGAAAAGAAAATTACTTTCGCCTACGAGTAGCTTAGGCAGATGCATAAGGGACCCTCCGAGTTTTTTTCGACTAATCCTTTTTACGTGAGGTCTACTTCTCAATGGAGAGAGACAGAATAAACATCTTTATTTCGGCATTATCTAAGCGTCGTCTTCGGGGTGTTCTTCCTCTTTTAGGAAACCATAGGCCTTCGCCGCGTCGACAGCCCTCGCTATCAGCCGGCGTTGGTCTTCGAGGGTGGGGCTGGCTAAGGCTCGCTCCCGAAGCTCAGGCGTGTAGTATGGGTTGGATGCACTAAGAGATGACTGTGTACACCGCCCTACTGTATGGTAACGCTTGTCCTGTGCTCTACAAAGCTAGCAATGTAGAGAGGACACGTATGGGGTAAAGTGGTAATTTTTAGATAGGTGTGGAAAGCTGTTTTGCAACGCTCTTAGAACGCGGTCTTGACCAACGGTAAGCATTCTGGGGGGGGGGGGACATGTTTACTTCTCAATCCATCACGCCTGAGCGTTTAAGAGGAGCTCACGGAAGCTGAAGATTAAGTCTACGCTGACAGAATTTAAGCTTATGTTTTTTTTTTTAATGCGCGTGGGTACTTTTCTTAAGGACAAAATGACACGCTGAGGTCGTTTCGCCTAATACCGATCTTCTTGCATTGGCCAGGGTGATTAAGAAAATGGAACGCCACGTCTGAATCCTTCTCGAGAAATTTGCGTGAAAGGAGAGTGTGGAAATGGGGAAAGCTCCCTTTTAGGTGCATACTGCCTAGGGACGAAAACGTGAAAACCCTGTTTTAGAAGGCGCTGATTGAGCAGCCTAAACGAGCTCTTGGTGCTGATCGCCTCGAAGATTGCACAGTTGTTTATTTTTATTTTCCTCGTGATCCGTGTAATTGACCCGCTCTTTTGGTGCCAGTTAAACCGGCATCCTTAAACCATTCGTAAGAGCGTAGTCTTTTTTAGGGGCGAAGCATCTTATGCGCTCGGGTGGTCAGCGTCTCCTGTCGTCGTAGCCCGTCGCGGTAAAGCAAGTGGCAAGTAAGACGGCATGTTCGCTGATCGCTGAGGAAAAGCTCGCCCACGAGAGACAACGCCACGTTCGCTTCTCCGAATGGCAAATGAGACGGCGCTTTGGCTCAGGAAAACCTCTGTTTCGGCGATGGACGCTATCCTCGATGGGCGCTGGACGCTGGCTGCGACGCTGTCTGTAGCAATGAGAGGATGCTGTCCTCCTCTCATTGCAATTGACGTGTGCCTATGGGAAACACCGGTGCTTCGCACCTGCCCAGGTATCCCATAGGCGGAGCTGTTTTTTTTCCCTTAATGACGCGAATCAGGTAATCTACGGAGCCGTTCGATAAGTGCTCATCACTTTAGTTGCATGCAGTGTGTTTCGGTTTCATCGGAGAAAATTCATAGACGTTCACTAGTGGCAGACAGTCGTGCTAGGTGGTTTCCGCTCGAACCGTAAGTATTTTTTCTCGGTTAACGAAGGCACTTCGCATATAGAGACTTAAAGAGTCGCCGTTACTACCTAAAACATTGCGTTTGGCTGAGAGTGGTGTCAGAATGTCTGACGAAATTTACCAGGACATAGAAGTCTCCGGCTTAAAAATAGCGACCCATACCAGGACATACAAGTCTCCGACCTAAAACTAGCGACTCAAACGTGTGTTTGTATGGAAAAGTCAACACCTGAAACGCCCTAAGAAATGTCTGACGTCGCGAAAATGAGTAAGCGCTATTTGATGGAGCATTTACGGGTAATCTCTGTGGGAGAGACAGCGCTGGATGTGGGCAGAGCTGTGATTTTATGCCTAGGTTGCAGTAGACCATACTGAACAAAAATATTCCCTGGAGCTGTGTCCAGCGCAGGGCAAACATTGACGCGGGTAAACACACTTAGACAAACTGATTCGTTTTTTTAATGCAAAATTAAGGTAATAATGTACACGTAATGAACACCAACATGGAGGGCATAAGCATACGCCTGAAACCTAAACTTAGGCGCGTGACATACTTCATATGTTGACATACTCCGTCGACGCGTGCGGCTTCGGTTGCGAAACTCGCTACGTTTCACTTCCGAAGCGGGCTCGGTTATCGAAATTTCATTACTTTCTCCGGTATGCGTAAAAAAAAATCTCACAGCCGTCGTTATTACGAAAGACCCGCTCACGTTGTAGCCAGCAGCCAAAATGAGGGCAACGGGAATGCAGGCTTTTGCAGGGCCGTGTTTTTCAATCCACTCGGAACTATCTTACGAAAGGGCACGTGCGATGAAGTGGCCGTAAGTGGGTGTCACCCGACACCGACTACACCAGAAACGACCAGGCAATCTTTGTTTTCCTATGAAAATTATGAAATTGGAAGAAGCAGATTTTTAAACGATAGCGTTTGCGAGAGAATGTTCTCTGTTACGCAACTAAGCTTGTGGGGGAAGTGATTTTTAATTATGAAAGTAAGAGAAAAGTGCACCCTGCAACTGTCTCTCTCGAGGGAGGACACCTGAGCAGTAGTGCACGAGGGGAAGGGAGGGCGAACTAAATAGAGTTTAGAGGAAAAGTATACAGGGGAGAAGAAGAAGAGAAAACATGACAAGGGTAGGGGGCAACGTAAAAAAAAAATCACAGCATATCCACGGAGTGAATGATGATGAGTGGGCGAAGCTCCGGAGGTTCATCGGTAAACCGTGAATCTTCCGTGAATTCTGCCCAGTACATCATCACCGACGTGAAATCGGGCGCGTTTATACTAAAGGTTCGATGAGTTATGACGACTTGCAGCTCACTTTAATTTTACATGGACGCTGTGAATTTTCATTGTTTAGAAAACCATTGCTTTAGAAAACATCTGGCGTCTTTCGTTAAGCAGCTGGCGTCTTTTCGTTTTGCTTTAGAAACATCTGGCGTTCTTTCGTTTTGCTTTTAGAAAACATATGGCATCTTTCGTTGGTTTATTTCATCAATCAACGGCGTTTTGAACAAAATTTTTATTGTTTAATCACGCACAGGAGAAATCTCACCAGGCACTACCTTGGAGGTAAACAATGGCTGCTAATGGGAATGAGAGACAGAAGAAGTCGGCTTTTAGCTAACACTTACACTTCTACTTCTACTAACGTTTCCTACTGGAACATGCCAATGGCTGCTAATAGGGAATGAGAGACAGAAGAATTCGGCTTTTAGTTAACGCGCACGCTGCGAATTTTTTATTGTTCAACAACGCGCAGGAAAAATCTCTCACCGGCACCACCTTGGAGGTCAAGATCTGGTACTAGCGTTACGACTGGTTACGCACTACGACAACGACAACTGCGAGGGACGAACGGGTGCCGCCTTAAAGAGCTTCGCCCCTAAAAAAGAGCTATTCTGCTCCCGCTTCGACGCCTCGCTCAGTCATCTGGAAAAGCCGAAAAGGAGATGGGAAAAAATGTTGCAGGGATATGATATGGGGAGGATAGCCTGGTTGACAGATAGACATATGTACAAACAACATTGTCATAAATTGAAGTGCATAGAGAGAGAGGTAAACACAGACACAAACCAGCGCAGATATACTCGCAGAAGTGATTGATGTGGTTAAGAACACATTAGATAGATAGATAGATAGATAGATAGATAGATAGATAGATAGATAGATAGATAGATAGATAGATAGATAGATAGATAGATAGATAGATAGATAGATAGATAGATAGATAGATAGATAGATAGATAGATAGATAGATAGCACAGCTGGTATTTGCTTTTATTCACCTGTATGTGGAAAGAGGACCTTTAGCACCTTGAAAGAGAATGTAAACACGCAAAGCATAAATGACTTCATTGCGCGCAGATTGCTCCCATTCTGCAGTGACGATCACGTCAATTTTGGTTCGCACACAAAGTTTAGTTCTTGTCCCAGTAAACTGTCACCGTAATTTTTGTTTGAAGCGGAACCTACGTAAACCTGCGAGTCTAAACCGGAAGCAGCATGTGATTTTCGATGTTTCTCGTCTTGCAAAACACACCTTCATATATATTTTTTAGTTATGGTTGACATGAAATGAAATCTGGCTCTGAAAAAGGCATACGGCTTGTGCATGCACCACAATTCAGTCGAACGCGAAACGCTCGAGAACTCAACGTCACACTCGGATGTGACGTTGAGTGAACCACTCATGATGGCGAAAGCATCCTCTTTTCCAGCATCCGTACATTTGACTTTGAATTTGATAGGCAAGTAACGTGCGCACAGCTGGCAGTCGCGCAACGTGCGCCAAAACACATTTCTTTAGTGCAGCCAGCCCTCACCTGCTTTCGCGAGAAATATTTTTTTCCCTTCACTTCCTGCTACCGATGCGCGTACAACGTTTCCATTAGGCGGGCGCATCAGCAGACGAAGCACGAATTGAGGGAAAACATAGCCGAGTACTCAGACAGTGATCTCCAACGGAGCAAGCTACACCTGCTCCCGCCTACATCGAATGCACTGGCACCCTTATTGAACAATCAACCCAGGCCTCTCACTGGTGAGAGTCTCTCCGCAACAAACTCTCGAAGCTTGCCTCCGAAACACTTTCTCCTATTCATCTCTCTGCCTCTGGAGTGTGTGGGTGTCTCCAATAATACGCAACACTGGTTGTTATCGTTCTCCAGCGTTTTCTTTCTTTTCTTTCTGCCTTTTCGGTAAGAGGCACTCGAAAGGGAGGCTCGTGCCTACAGCGCATGGCTGGGTATTGAGGCCAAAATTCGATTGCCGAGCCTACGTTAGGAGCGCCGCTCTCTCGCGCGCGTGCGCAGTCAGGTCAGTGCCTCCTGCATGCCTGGTTGCCCAAGAATCCGGCAGACAAAGAGGTTATTAGGAAATGCGGAGAGTTAGTCTCCGCGGAAGAGCACATATTTAATGATTTCCCCGTGTTGAAGAGACAAATACTAGCTGATGCCATATCCGGGCGCCGACGTCTCTTGCTAATCATGAAGTAGAAGATGATGATGCCCTTCTATCACGTTCATTATAATGAATATCATGCCTTCATCCACCTGAGCTACAATTGTAAGAAAGTGATGTGGAGAAGGCGAGGAAAGGAAGACTAAGCAAGTCAGACGAATACAAAAGAGTTCACAGGAACCTTTAGTGATGGTCCTAATCAGAGTTTCACGTTGTGCAAGCCATATGGTGTGCTAATGCTTGCAGCTTTTCGAAGTGCTGTCTTATGAAAGCAGGAGAGGGTGGTGAGTTAGGAGGCACCCGTGTGTACAATGCACACTGATTAAGTTAATTGCTCTATCTGATTCGTCCACCCTTATTGTCTGTTAGACGCAGGTCGTTGTAACTAGCGAAAAGCACGATCCCCATGTTTCCCTTATTCTGCTCTGAAACTCATCTAGGCTCAGTCACTCCCACGCTCACTCAGACACAATCAGCCCGTCACTGGCTCACACACTCACAAAATCACTCACACACACACAACTCACTCGCTCACTGACACACACTCAACTCGCTCACTGACGCACACTCAATTGACACACTGAACTCACGCTTTCACAGCCCCAACTCACACGCTCAATTCACACCCCCAACTCACTCACTCACTCACTCACTCACTCACTCACTCACTCACTCACTCACTCACTCACTCACTCACTCACTCACTCACTCACTCACTCACTCACTCACTCACTCACTCACTCACTCACTCACTCACTCACTCACTCACTCACTCACTCACTCACTCACTCACTCACTCACTCACTCACTCACTCACTCACTGTCATTCACATGTTCTCTCACTCACACCTGCCATGGTAGTACAGTGGTTTAGTGTTTTCGGCTACTAAATGGAAAGTCGAGGGTTCGATCCCGTCCGGCCGCTGCGGTCGCATTTCGATGGAGGCGAAGTGCCGCAGGCTCGTATACCCTGCGATGTCAATGCGCACTAAATAACACCAAATTGACAAAATTTCCGGAGCCCTCCGCTACGGCGTGCCTCATAATCATATCTTGGTTTTGGCACATCAGAACGCAGATATTATAATTATTTTATTGCGCTGATTACCTGGCTCACAATCGCGCAGAAAAAGTGTACACTGACTCTCCAGTCATAGGCGTTCGCAGGGTTCCCCATTAGGGCGGGCAAAACTTCCTCACCCCCCCCGCCCCCCCCCCCCCCCGCCTCCCTTTGGTTGGTCGAATTCAAAAGACAGTATTCTTCACAGTGGGTGAAAAAAAAAATGAACGTGAAGCTACGATGTGCTCCTTACAATGACTTGCCTTTGGGCCCTGGCTTCTCGGGAGTAAAGATGGGTAATAAACAGTTCTTGGAATGCAACATCAGGGGCCTTCGGTCGCCATTTCCATCAGTAACCTGCATGGCAATAACGCTACTCTGTAAACAATGACGGCACATGTACTACTGAGTAAAAGTATGGGGAAGGCTTGGCGCCCCCTTAGGTGAGTAGGGTGGGCATGGGTGCAGACCGCCATTCCCCCGTGCGCGCGCCTATGTCCTCACGTACGCACTCTCATGAAACGCTTGCGAAACCGTTCCCTTTCCTTTGCTGACCGCGTCCCGTTCGCTCACGTCCACTACCTCATACATAGGCGCGCGCGCAACTGCACGAACGCTACCGGGAGCGTGCGCAGAAAAAAGCAATGCGCCAGCCTCTGCTGTACCGCCGGAGGCGGCACGTCCGTCCATTTCCCCAGACACCGCGGCGTCCTCTTCTGCGCATGCTCAGTCCTTTGCACTTGCGCCGCCGCGTTCGTTGAGTCAACAAGCAAGAGCCGAAGAGGTGTAGTTGAGAGAAAAGGTGGTGACGGGGCATTCCGCCGGGATGCACTCGCTAACTGCGTTAGTTAGGCAACCACGACGCCAGCGGCGAAGAGAGTAGCGCGAACGTCTTCTGAGAGGTTTATTTACTATTATCATTTTCATTGCGGAATGACTTTCCGAGAAGATATGGCGCAAGATCTTCGAGAGGCTTCTTGGAATTTAGAGGAAGTAGGAGAGAGCTAGTCGCGCTGAGTATTATTTATTTTAGCGGACAAAAGAAATTGAATAGTATCGCGCAGGAACTATCAACGATGGTTTTTAAATTGGAAGCGAACAGCCTCTCGCTTTTAGAAATTTATTCGCGTTTTCAGAAGGTATGACGAAACGGAATGTGCGCGCTTTTATTCAGAGCATTACGTTGCGTTTTGTATTATGCCGCAATTCCGTCGATAAGAGAACCGATAACCACCACATCTGTTAGCTTTCTTGCAGCCACTTCACGGGATAGGAGGGAGGAGCAAGATGGCGGTAGGAGTATAGCCGCTGTTTAAATTGAGAGCCTCAGAGATGACTCACACTAGGTGATAGAAACGGATCTCAAAGGCTATGTTCTTTTTCTGCTTCCGCACACCGGAAGCGGTTCGGGAGCCAGACACACGTCATAGAGGCCATTTGTGAAGCATCTGTTGAGACTACTTGCTTTTATCCCCGCATCAGCGTTTAGAGAGCGCATACGTAACCATGACAGCAGTCATCTCTTGTCAGCGCGGTCAGCGCAGTTATAGTGTTGCTTTGGTTATGTACCAGCTGACACACCTCGGAAAAAGCAAAACACAATGTGTTTTCGAACGTGGTTGTAAGCAAAAGGTTCCAGCCAGGGTTACGGATACGCCTTCTCACTTCTTCCGGCCTTCTTTTTCTGCCTATCGTCGTAACACTTCCCGAGCAAGTGGGCTTTCCTCGAAACCTGGACTTCAAGCAAGGCTAGCTATTATACCAGTCGAAGTAGGGCCTACAATATCCGTGGAAGCTGAACGGTTTCAGCGCCAGAGTTGAACCTACAGCGATTTCAGAACGAAACTCGTTGGTCCGTGGATAGACTCCTACACCGCAGCACGCGGCCCCGGCCGTGTTCATCAAAACAGAACGCCGCGATAAATTTCTCTCTGCTACGAGCGAACGCGACTCTCAGGAACGTCACGTCGTTCGTCTCAAGAGAAGGAGGAGGAGGAAATATGGAAGCAGGCAATTCCCGTCGACGAGTAGTTCTGAAGGGAAGCTGAAGCACTGTCTGAAAAAAAAAAACGACTTTGGAGTGTGTAATCACAGTTTAATCCCTGCTGAATTCTAAAACCCATGTGAGAGTTCTGAAAAGTGCGCGCAAATAGCATTTTTTGGCACACAAAAAAAACGCCAGGCCTGCGCTAAAACCGCAGCACAGTCACAGCGAAAGCTGGAAGAGCGGCGTTTCTAGAGCCCGTTAAGTTCTCTTGGGGCTACAATACAAGTACACTAGAAAGGTACCCACTACGCCATAAATCACAATTTTTGTGAAGTTTGGAAGCACCTACTAAGCCATTATTCGTCATTCTGCGGAGAAGCGAGGCACCAGCTACACGTCTGTAAGGCATTATGTGCACTTTGTTCACGCGACGACTGATGACGATGAAGAATTATGGCTCAGCCCTTTGTAATGGGTTGGAATCTTTAAACGGCCCACCAGTTATGTAATTTGCATTGGGTGACGCCCGGTCGCTATTTCCCTCTCCCGTCATGCTGTATAACATACGTTGACGTGGGAAAGAGACGGGGGGAGGGGGGGGGGGAGCGAAGAACTTTACTGAGACCCCGAGGAAATGGATCATACGCTTATGGGCTTCCTTGGCAACCAATACAAGTGCCCTTGCGAGGAACCCACTACGCTATAAATCATTGTAATTTTACTGAGACCCAGAGGAAGTGTATCATGCGCTTATGGGCTTCCTTGGCAACCAATCCAAGTGCACTTGCGAGGAACCCACTACGCTATAAAAATTGTAATTTTTGAGAAGTAGGCCAGCAGGCACTCTGCCATTTTTTGTCATTCTACGGAGAGCGTTGGTACCTGCTAAACCCATGTAAGGCATTATGCGCACTTTGTTGATGCTGTGCCTGATGATGAAGAATTATGGCAGGGTCCTTTGTAATGGGTTGGAAGCATTCAACAACCTGCTCGTTGCGCAATTCGCATTGTGTGACGCCTGGTTACAGAATTCGCGTTGTGCTACGCTTGGTGCTTATTTTACTCTTCTACCACGCTATATTGCATATGCTAATGTGGTTCCTTCCCGACATGAAGCCTGTATAGGACCTTTTAGCAAAGCATTTTCAAGCACCGGTATGGCTCAGAGGTTGAATACTGGGCTCCCACGCAGAGGACCCAGGTTCGAACCTCGTTCCATCCTGGAATTTTTTTCTTATTTAGTTTTTTTTCTTATTTCGAGCGATACTGGTTACGGACACCGGCGGCGGCGGCGGCGGACAACTACGGCGCCAAAAACGGCCGGTGAAATGATCTCATAACAGCTTTCGCTGTAAAAGAAAAGCAGTGGTTGTGGCCGCAGGGCTTCTTGAGATGCTGAGCGAACGCGGTGACGTCATCTTCAATTTGCCGCGTCATCTGCAACAGCAGCACTGTCGATGCGTGCCATCCGCGATTAGTTGCGACAATGGCGCGCAGCCGGAGTTAATCACGGAGGCCACGGTTGAAGATACGAAAGACGCTTCTTCACATTGCGCTCGGCTGTTTGTCGCTATGGCAGGTATTGCAATCGAGCTGCAGAACATTCGGCGTCTCTATACTTAACTTCAGCGACCGGCAGATAAACAGCGCTCTCGCATTTTGGATCAGTAAGTGGAGGGAGCCTTACGTCGGAGTGAGCGCGGCTCCACCAAAGGAACTGAATATGAAGTAGTTCCGGTTAGTTCGTTTCCACGCCCACACTTTCAGCGCGCTCGCGTGGGCAGAGCAAGGCAAACATTGCTTTCGCGTATTCTAAAGCTCCTGCTGCACGAACTACGAAAAGAAATCACAATGTAATCGACGACAATGTCGGTCATTGTTAACCACGAAGATTTACAGAATGTTAAAACTGCTTCAGCTTCCCTTGAAAGGGCCACTAAACCACTCCGAGTTCGAAAACGAGAGAGTGGTTTTCTTTCACGCCTTCACTACCCTTCCTAAAGGTACTATGCCCTCCTCGCCACTTATTTCTTCATGAAACACGTGGACAATATCAGCGCTAAGCGCTGAGCCTCTCAGGATTTCGCGCTTTTCGGCTAAACGCTGTTATCTTCGCCTGCGCAGTCGCAAACGCATAAAACGATGGAAGATCAGTTGATCACGCACGATAGTCATGCGAGAGAAGGCAGAACGGCCGTACGAATACGTGGTAAAGCAGGGTAGGAGGCAATGCACGACTGATAGCCCTCGTTATATGGACAAATCGAGAGCTTATTTCCTTGTGACGTCACGTGAACAGATTGCTGGCGTCACGGGTTGTGCCGAAAAGATGGGAAACGCCAGCAGCAAATGACGCGCATTCGTTTTTCGTATTTTGAGAGCTTGTTTAGGGGCGCTTTAAGTAAAGCCAACAAGAAACGAGTTAGCATTGGCCTCGCTTATATACTTCGCTCGTTTGAGGATAGACGCGGAAACCGTTTTGTGCATTTACATTTGTCTTGACGCTTCTCCTCTCTAAATATTAAACGCGTCCCATTCGCGGCTTTAAAGTTTCAAAAGGCTGTTACGGGTAGCGATGCGTGAGATGAAAAAATAAATAAATAAAGGAGACAAGAAATAAAGAAACAAAGCGTATCTCAGAATGGGCGTCTACGTATGGGACTCGTGCGGAAGTTGGAAGTATCGCAAAACAAGGTCTCGCTTCGTCGCTGACAAGAGCGACGAAAATTGAGAATTCTCGGAGTAAAAATTCCGCGGGCGTCGTTTTTAAAGAAACGGAACGGCACGGCAACAGATGTTCCGAGCTGATGGGAAAATAGCGCAAGAGACTAAGCGCGTGTTGAGATGCAGCGGCCGGGGCGATTGCGATCGCTTTCGTGAAAAAAAAAATGATTAGGATGGTGAGTCGTAATGGTCTGAAGTTAGGAAAGACGCTTATTTCCGCAGCACATGAGGGTACACAGAGCAGCATCCTGAGGGTGGGGATGGGGGTGTGAAAGATAAAAGAAGGGACGTTTTCTGTTGTAACACTGCACATGCGACAGAACATGCTTCTGTTGTCACGACAAAAATATTCGGTGCAGAACAGAGAAATCTGTCGCCGCAGCAGGAGTTTGTAGTAACTACAGCAAAATCTTGTTGCGAGAACAGAAAGTTCTGTAGTACTCAAGGCAAGTTCTGTTGTGATTTTCAACCGGGTTCCACCACCTCATTTTAAGGCAAAATCCTTAGATACCTCAACGAACCCGAAAAGTGACCATCGGCGCCATCGGCATCAACAGGAAGTGATGCAAGAAATCATCATCATGTAATTACGTCCACTCGACGTCAGATATTGCAAAAATTTTTGACGCCATTACAACGCCGTGATGATGTCACGAAGACGTAACGTGACGTGAAGTCACACGATGACGTCATCACCTGGTCGCCTGGTCATCATCGTCATCGTCGGCTGTTAAAAGGTGGGCCGATCTCGTAGGCACTGCAAAACCACGTGAGATGCAGAAAGCTTGCAACGTCTCCGATCCCAGAGGCAGTGCGAAACCCCGTTAAGTGAAGAAAGAAGTCGGGTGGGAGGAGGGGATCAGTACAATCCACTGAGAAGAAAAGAAAGAAGATGGCTTCCGCGTTGGATTAGTCTTAGACGAATGCATGAGAGACCACGTGAACATCTTTTTTATATGAACACGTATATCGGGCGCCAAGTCGGGGACCATCTTTATGAATATTTCAAGGGGAGGCTTTAGAGCAAATGTTTACGATTTAGAGTAGTACGTATCATACTATGGGGGCGCGTTTAGCCGTGCCGATTTCTTGCTGGGATATTCGTATTCTGCGCTAGGACGCGTCTGTAGTTATACGTTTAAAAAAAGATCCAACAAGCTCCAACAATACTGCAAATGAACCCCGCGTTACGACATCTGAGTTCCCTTTTTGCCAGTACCAGACACTCAGTGTTCCATATTACAATTCATTTCTCAAGTCCCTTCTTTGTAACTGCCATTGTGAGCTTCCTGTACATGCTTCTGTCACAGTGAACAACGCATTGCATTGGCGCGCCCCCAATACCACGCTCAACCGGTCTTGCATTTCGTGACTCCCGTGTCATTTATACCCAGTAGGTTGAGCAACCCTCCCAAAATGAGTTGCGTGCACCACGCTTCGGTGCAGCAGAGCGAAGCAGGTTATATCCAGTCGTCATTGCAGCAAGAGTCGTAGCATTGCTGTTTTTTTTTATTCCGCAGACCAGTTGCTCGTGCACGCTATTAAGCGAGGTACACTAACGTGCTAGTGCGCAACGTCACTGCGACTAAATTTAACGTCACACGCGGAACTCGCGCGTTCGTAGTTAAGGCGTTGTTTCATTTTGTCACATCGGTACTGTCACAACAAGCTTATTCCTTTTTTTGATGCTTGTGACACTTAAAAAACATCTGGAGTCGACCCATTAGCGTTCACATAGGTGTCTGGTAGTAGCACTCTCACGTTGGCGTTTGTGTGCACTGGTGTATTCCTTGAATTAACGTGGCCTCTGAGATTCAAAGGTGATCTCAGAGGCCACGTAGAAATAAGCGCGTGGTTGAGTTCTGATCCGCCAGGTGCCGCAACGATCCCAGCTGCCCTAGAGTTACTGTATATGCTACCTTTAGGTAGAAGAGTTGCGCATAGGTCCGCCATCTTGCCCGCCGTGGCATCCACGCTAAGCAGGAAAGCCACCTCTCTGGAATGTAGGAGCCGACGCGGCTGCTGTTGTTGCTGCTGTCCTCTCGGCCCAGCGGCTCCGTGCACCTTCTCGTTCGTTCATAATGTGTCGCTGGCGCAATGACGTTCGATTCGAAAAAAAAAGGAAAGCTCGGAGAAACAATAATTTGAGATGGAACAGGTGGAGATGGAACACTATCGCAAGTGATACTTTTGTTTTAAATGGCAATTAGAAAAAGTGTGACGGTCACGATTCTGGACCAATTAAATTCAGCCTAATTATTTGTTTCACGTAGTTTTTGATGCAGCGCTTCAAAAGATTAAGTGAATAGCTCGAGAAAACAAGTGCTAAAATTATCACTGTGTTTTACAAATAGCGCAAGCTAACGAGAATTTCGCGTACGTCTAGGTAGATGTGGCATATAATAAACACTCGGTCATGCTTCAAACTTTTATGCCGCACAGTGCTCGGAATGAATCATGCTGTTTTGATAAACCTGTAAGGTTCATGTTCACACACATCGCCTCCTTCACAAAGTCACTCGAGCATATTTTTACCGTTTGGTCCCGTTCGATTTTTAATCAACCTTTGACTAGTGAGAGAGAAGCGATAAATATCCTGTTCGTTATCGCCGGCTTCTGACGTTTCGTGCGCAGTAGCCACTTGAGACGGTGACGGACGACGGAGACAGACTTGCCAGATGGAATCGAGAAGAAGGCCTTTCCGTGCTCTTGTCGGTTCGTGCAGTGGGGGGCGCAGCATCCTGTCATTGTCGCAACTTCGCAACGCTGAGTCAGGGCGCTGCGCCATGCAGACGTTCGCAAAAACGGACAGCAGAAGACACCACCACAGCAACGACAAACAATTCGAACTCAGCTGGACCGTGTTGCGCTTCGCCGGACGGCTTGATTTGGCTTGATACAGCGGTGGTGGCGCGGCGATCGCCAGCACCCGCGCGGCCGTGAAGTTGGCTTTCCCTAAAACGGATGCTTTTTGCGCACGTGAGCGCGCTGGGCGAATGGTGGCGCGAGCGGCGAGTTCTATCAGAGGCGCAACTCTGCTACTTAAA
This sequence comes from Rhipicephalus sanguineus, assembly GCF_013339695.2. NCBI lineage: Eukaryota > Metazoa > Arthropoda > Arachnida > Ixodida > Ixodidae > Rhipicephalus > Rhipicephalus sanguineus. The sequence goes on from NC_051185.1 coordinate 20,472,690, forward strand.
GGTAGCATATACAGTAACTCTAAGCTGCCCACAAGAAAACCGTGTGCTCTCTTTACGAACTAAATGGATTAATTTTCATTAATTATCATGACAGTTAACTGGCCCTTATGTTAAGTAAACTTATGTTCCGATTGTTCAACACTGTTTTTAGTCTTATTTCACAGAGTTGTTTCGAATTGTTCTCACAGATTGCTCAACATTTTCTTTTGTACGATCCACTCCTGCCTATGGCTTGTAAAACAAGTTGGCAGTATTAAATAAATAAATAAATAAATAAATAAATAAATAAATAAATAAATAAATAAATAAATATGTATTCAATATAAGTCGTGAACCAGAACCATTGATTTCGTACTAGTGTTACCATTTAAAACACATTTTCTGAATATTCGGGAAACCGGAAGTAAATGCTCGATCGGAAGTGCTTGGAAGAGAAACAACGGCGTCACTCGATGCACGTGCCACTAAAGAACAAAACAAAGAAATGATAGAGCCCTGGTATGTTTGCTGAGCTACTGGAATACAAACGCGGTATGCAGATTGGCGTTTCCCGAAATGGCCGCATTATGGAGCGCTTGTTCCAGCCTGTCGTAATCTAGGATAAAACACGCGAGAAAACGACACAGCAAAAAAAAAAAAAAATACACGAGTTTCATTGATTGTGTATATTTGCACACCATTATATGGAAGACTTTCTCGCGTGTCAGGCTTATAATATATGAATTGATTATGCTGCTTGGGCCCGAAAGCCCAGCAGGAAGCCCGGAAAAAACGGTGCCGTTTGTAACAACTGAGGCCGGTTCAATTCGATGCACGACTTAAAAAAGGAAATTGGTTTGCTCACCTATGTTGAAGCTCGAACTAAAAGTGTCACTGCCGATTAATTAAGGTCGCGAGTTAACCTTAATCAAACCTTTTCACTTGCGGGGCAATCGACCTCCTGTTCTCGTCAATTCAATAGAGTTGTATATAATTTAGTACCCAGTTCTTGAGTTCACTGGCTTCACGTCCTTGAAAAGTATTTTGAGTCGCGTTCTATACAGGGTGTCCCAATTATCACGCAGCACGATTTAAAAAAAAAAGAGCAACATCGTTACGCGAAGCACACTTAGTGCATATTGTTCCCAGTATACTGTAGTAGCCACTACTAATTTTTTCGTTAATGAGGTTTAGTTAATTAGTCTTCATCATGTTTCTAACTCGAGAAGTACTCACCTAATCATGAAAATGTCAATGAGGAGTATGTATGTATGCTGAAATGACATCTAACTGCGTAAACACCACAAATTCTGCGTAAACACCACAACATGCTTATGCAGAGCGAACGCCTTAGAAGAGCCTTTCCAGAACCACCACGTGTAGTCTACAGACGAGGCAAAAATTTTCGGGATTTCTTAACTTCCTCTAAAACCAAACAGAACAATAACGCTCGGACGGTTGGTTGCCATCCTTGTAGAAAACCCCGCTGTAAAGTATGTGCGCACATCACCACGACAACACTGGCAGCCAGCACTGCGACTAACTTCAAGTTCAAAATTAGGGGCTATTTCACTTGCGATACTGCAAATGTGGTATATTTGCTAGAATGCTCAATCTGTCATGTACAATACATAGGTCAAGCCGAAACAGCTTTTCGATACTGTTTTAATAGTCACAATGCTCATGTGCATGGCCTTCCTAACTTACCAATTTCAAGGCATGTCCCCGAGGGAGGTTATTCAATCAGTAACATTAGAGCTATAATACTGGAATCGGGTTTTAAATCACAAAATGAATGCGAAGTGAAAGATTCTTTCCTAATTCATAAATTCAAAACACTTTCTGACGGCGTGAACGATAGCCCGTGTAGGCTTAATTACTTCCATGTTGCCTTAGTAAATCGCTGTTTTGTGTTACTGGCTAGTGTCTATTTCTTGCACGATGTTACCCATTGTCTGTTATTACGTACAAAATGTCGGTAGCCTTTGTCGCTTCATGATTTTACTCGTTTCCCCTTTGCTTTGCGTGCTTTTTTATTTAGTTTGTTTTTATCTCTCTAAATTTTTTTCTTTTTTTAAAGGCCTGCTGAATGTCTTTCGGCTGCGATTATGCCGCTGCATTTATGCTCGAGTGAGCGATTGTGTGCGCAGTTTGTTATCTTGTAGACCTAGTTCATTGCACACAAGTTCTAGGGTATCTAATACGTGCCAATTCACTATTGTATAATGATACGCGTTTTGAGTTGTGCGTATACTATAGCCAAGTGCCTTTGGTGATGTATGATCTTGTTTCTTAAAGAAATGATAACGACTTAGCCTTGTGATACGCAAAGAGGCGACTTATGTATGTGCCCTGCGTGGCATCTGTAACCATTCACGCTGACGAAGGCAGGCCCTCCTGCACGTTTGTCGACCTCTTTTTATACTAATATATATATATATATATATATATATATATATATATATATATATATATATATATATATATATATATATATATATATATATATATATATATATATATATATATATATATATATAGTATTTTTAAGTCAGAAGGAAGTTTTGTCAGGAGAAGTCGACAACGAAGAAGTGCGCGTGTTATGGAATAAAACTATGGCGTATGATCCACGGCACGTCTGCCATGTTTGGCGTCATACATATATGTATCTTGCGTTCTGACCCCGCCCCGTGTCACGTTCGCATGATTTGCGACAGTGTGTGTATACTTGTATGTGTTACGGGAACGTGTCTTAAACTCGATCGCAATGTGCAAATTTAAGCTTTGACAGAGGCCGTTCCCCGCTCGAAACGTCAGCATACGTGTTATGTTTTACTACACGGACTTTGTAATCACACGCACACATGATATATATATATATATATATATATATATATATATATATATATATATATATATATATATATATATAGTGGTCTTTCTACTTATTTGTGCCTCGCCTTTATGCAGGCCACCTGGCGCATTCCCAGAATTTATTACCGCGGGCTCCCAACGTCATTCGGCCGCTCCAAATAGGGCCACTTCTCCATTTCGTAGCGCTATACTTTTTTAGCGGGTGCTCGGCGTAATCTCGCTAATGGAGTCACGTGCTTCGTTGCGTCGTTTATATAACAATAACAACAACTACGAAAAAAAGAAAAATAAACAAGAGCAAACGAGGGCGCGTTGCCGAGGCCCCGAACTATAGAAAATGTGTGAGCAACGTTCGCTCCGCCTGTCTGCATGTAATGAAAAATATCAAGAGCGACGAGCGGTGTAAGCGTTATTTTGTTCGCTACTTAATTTTACAGGTCAGCTTTTACGGTACCGGATTTAGAGTGCAATAGCGCTTGGGGGTGAGCTGTGTTTCGATAGGCTTTTTGCGCGTTGTCGAAAATGGTATGGGTGTAGACGATGTTGAGAAGCTATAATGCGCGTGTCGTAGTTAGTACAGTCGGCCGCAAAATAATATGGACCGCGCTAGCGCTTGCCGAAATTGCTGTCTGCGCCGTCTATATTCCATTTCATACGTCAGGTGCAACGCTATGGAATCTAGCGAGACTTCTTGCAGTGGATGCGTTCGCGCCAAGAAATAGTTTAATTGTTTTACCGACCGTAATGCGACCCTTTTTGTCGTTTTTAGATTGAGTAATAAATGAAGATGCTTTGTGCTTTAGAAATAAAGAAACCACGTTATTTATACGGTGGCTAATAGGTTGTTCTGGATCGCATAGCGCCTCTTTGTTTTCGTATCGTCGCCTCCGCGATCAGTTCCGGTAGCGCGAAGACGGAACCAATCGCGGAGGCCACGTGTACAACGACGAAATTCAAGCGCGAGACGCGTGGGCTTGCATATTTTGCTGATTGAACTTCTTAAGTAGCTTCCACAGGGTTTAACCTGATGTATCAAACGGAGTTTAGTGGCGAGCCGTCAGCTGTCGAGAAAATCACTCTGCCGAATGCGATGCGATGCGATGCGACAACGAGGCGAGCCGCAGGGAGGAGGCGGGGCCTCTGGATTAATTTTGACCAACTGGTGTTCCTTCACCTGAGCCTTGGCCCCGCCACGGTGGTCTAGTGGTTATGGCGCTCGGCTGCTGACCCGAAGGTCGCGGGATCGAATCCCGGCTGCGGCGGCTGCATTTTCGATGGAGGCGAAAATGTGTGAGGCCCGTGTACCTAGATTTAGGTGCACGTTAAAGAACCCCAGGTGGTCGAAATTTCCGGAGCCCTCCACTACGGCGTCTCTCATAATCATATCGTGGTTTTGGGACGTTAAACCCCAGATATTATTATTATTATTATTATCACCTGAACCTTAACCTAGTACACAAGTGTTCTGTGTATTTATCCTCCATCGGGGTTTGGCCACCGTCGCTGGGAATAGAACACGCATTCTCGAGAGCTTTGCGGTGCAGCACCTTACTTACTACGCTACCACTACGGAAACCGCAGAACCCAAACCACTCAGTGTTTAAAGGCATGTAAACCCATTTAATGCTTTCTAGCCCGTCGGTATTCAACCCGCTATGTATTTAAAGACATGTAAACCTATTCAAAATGTTCTGCAGAACGCAGGCTAGCAGTGAGGTCACCCTGGATAAACATATATTTGCTAGTGTTGGCTAACTCTTGGCTAATGTCGGATAGTGTTAGCTACTGTTGGGTCAATGTTGGGTAACAGTGGGCTAATGTTGCCTTGTGCTTCCGGAGGATGTCAAGAGATGCTAATGCTTCGTATACACGGCAGTTTTTCTTAAGGAAATTCGTCGAAACACTTTTTTCGCTACTGTTGTTCGCAGATCGCTACCTGCAGCCATGAAAACCTTGGCCGTGGCGCTAAAGATCTCCAAGCAGCGTCCCTCAAGCGATGCCGAGGAGAGGGTCAAGCTAAAGGACGCAGAAGACACTGTACATTACGGTGAGTAAAGCATCACGAACGACGGCTGGTTCCCACAAAACGCAGTTTCCACGTCCTGCTTACTAGAAATACCTTAATTAAACGGAATCATACGGCGCTTAGTCTCTTCACTGCCGAACAAAGATTTAGGCGAGAAAAAGAGATGCAATTTGCAAAATCTCACTTGACGTGTTTACGCAAGTGGAAAAGAAAAAGTCATTGCGATAAAAGTTTCATTTACCGAGGGTAAAAACAGGTGTCCACAAGCGAGGACTTTAATTTCGAATATGGCGAAAACACCACCGATAAATGCGAAATATAGCTTTCACTGCTTTAAATATTTTTTAAATGATTCCCAAAGACCAATAGCATAACTGTTGTTCACACTAGCTCGTATAAAAACATTAATTGCAGACCTTAAAGCACTCAGGCCTAAGCAGCTGTGCGCTGCGGGATCTCCCCACAGCGATTTTCATTTGTTTACTCACTCTTGGAACATGGGTAAAGGACACCCTGAGGGACAAAGGCGCGAGTTTTCATTGACATTCAGCATTTTGCTGTTGGGTAATTTGCTTAAGAAGTCATGTCCACAAACGCAGGTAGAGAACAGGGTATAAGACGGCATGGAAGGAAGACAACCGAAACTTGGTCCTGCGTTAGGCGCCGTTCGATTTTCGTTCTAATGCTGAGTCACTTCACCAAGCCTGACTCTTGATGACGTCACTGTGTGGCCTTGCATAAGCGAGACGGGCTTACACGCGCTCCTACTTGCAACAGTCGAAAAGTGAATGCGTTTGCGCGATTGCGTTCTGTGCGTACGCGCTACTCTTGGGCGTAGTGCTTGTGTAGTTCATAGACGCATATTACAAAATGTCTGCACATGGAACGATGTCTACAACGTGCTTAGCATATATTTGCCTGACATTCGTTTTTGCCCGCCTCTCTCGTTTATTTATTTTCGTCCGTGTGAAAAAATAGCAGGCCAAAGATACCCTCTCCCAGTCAATATCTCTTCTTTTTGAGTTAGTTAAAACAGATCTTGCTTCAGTAATGGGACACGCTAAAAAAGACATGTAGTTGCTAATATGTGCGCTCTTTAAGGCGGTGGTCATTGAGAACGGCGCATCTCGTTAAAGGGCCCTTAACCTCTGAAACGACAAAGAACGAGCGCGTTATTCTCTGTGGCGTTTCCCCTCGTTGCGGTAGAATTCGTGACGCCAGCAGTCCCTTCACGTGACGTCATGAGAAAATAAGCTCTAGATTGGCCCATATACGAGTGATATCTGTGGTTAATTATCTACTACACTGCATTGCTATGCAATCGTGCTCCTGTTCCGCCTTGTCTCGCACGACTATCGTGCGCGATCAAGTGATCTCACTTCGTTTTGTGCGTTTTCGACTGCGCAAGTGGTGAAGGCAGCGTGTAGCCGACAAGCGCGAAATCCGAATGGGCTGAACGCTTAGTGCTGACACTGTCTACGTGTTCTATGAAGAAATAAGTGGCGAGGAGGAGATAACGCCTCTGGGAAGGGTAATGAAGCAGAGAAACCACTCTCTCGTCCTTGAAATCGAAGTGGTTTAGGTGCCCTTTCAAATAGAACACAGATTACGTGTAAGTGTCGTTGCGTTACCAATTTACTCTTGGGCATTTTGGAACCACGAAGTCACGCTTCGCGAGTCGAAGAGACGCAGAAAAACAAAAACTGGTCGCTACGCCACAGCCCCGAAATCCCCGCCCTATCCAGCTAGTACGTACTTTCATGACAATAATACCTCGCCACCGCAGCCAGTACTAATTCACGTTTGTATTCTCTATCAGGCAGACTCTCGCGTCCAAGCACAATTGAAGCTCGATGTCATTCAGAAATGAGCCTGCCTAATTAGCTCCTTTGTAGGAGTTTGGAAAACTGAATCGTCATTTATTTCAGTGGCTGATGAGAGAAAGCGTGTGAGACGTACTAGCGCGTATTGTCTGCGCTAGTCAGGCTTCATGTGATCGACGCCTGCACTCGTTTGACAGCGGGAAGAACGAGACACCATCAAGTCTTCTTTAACGTGCACTCACATCGCACAGTACACGTGCCCTTAACGCTCCGCCTCTATCAAAATGCGACCGCCGCCGCAGGGATCGAACCCGCGGCCTTCGGATCAGCAGCCGATTACCATAACCCCTATACCGCCGCGGCGGACAAGAGCGCAAATTATTTTGTCGCAAAAATAATTAGGCCTTAAGTTACCTAAAGTTAAGTGTGCAAGCCAAAATCATGCTGAGGTTACGCGCAATGGCGGAAACAAGAACGAAACAACACATTTAGGTTAACCATAACGTGTTCTTATTTTGATTAGTTTAATCAGATACCAGCAAATGCAGGTTATAAGAAACCAAAGGAAAGCTGTCTTTAATGTAACATGTCACAGCAAACCATTACTGTAACCGCAGCCGAACGTTGTGGGTTGCTTGGACGGCCCTACGGACGTATTCTCTAAGGAACCATTACGCGGGGAATGCAAGGCGGCACACAGCGTGAGTGCCCAATTACACAGTTCTTGCTAACGATCGATATTAGAAGTGTAGGGGACGGGAGGGGAAAGCTGCCTTACAGCCCTGCCCATTATTGCGGCTGCAGTCGTTTCGGAAGCCTTACCATCCATTACCTGCCTTAGCGGACCAATTAGCTAAGAGGAAGTGGTCAAGTGTACGCTGAGTGCCGGGAGAAGTCGCGGGAAACCTTGTCCTCGACAGGCTCTTAGGCTTTACGCCGTGCTCAGAAAGAGACAGAGAGAACTCCGCTCGTATGAAGCGTGTCTGCATGTAGGGAAGTTCTCGCACTCATTTGCATAAAATGAGGAACGCGAGGACGCGATAGAAGTGACGATTGCCTATGCGTCATAAGAGTGGTGAAACAGATGTTACCGCTTTACAGTCAGTAATACTAATTGGCAATTTAGTCACAAGTTTTGGGAATTATATTGAAGATTAGTCCCCCATTAGTTCATACTAATGAGGATAACTAATCTTATACGTCACAGGAGTGTTGTATACGGGCTTTATTGATTTACATTAATGTCCACGGACTGTTGTTACTAGTTATAATAACGATATCGATGAGTAGCCCTTCGTTCGTAGTGCACACCCATGAGAATGACTAACCTCATGTGCCATACGAGCATTGAATGAGATGCTACCAATTTACAGTACAGTACTGAGGGAATACCTGCTTGCGCTGATTATTGAAATATAAACTAGGCTTTCCTCGATAGCGCAAAGAGCGGCCGTGGCAGAGCTATGAGGGTAAGACCGTCTCAAGAATGCGACAATAGCTGCCCTAAGGAACTTCCGGTAACTTCATCTATCAGTCTCTAACACCGAAGTGGAAAAGCGTATGTTTACGTTGTTTCAGAGTAAGAAAAGCCTCTTTTTACGTTTTTAGAAAAAAAGGACTGCACGTTAAGTTCAAGGGTATACCTCTTATAATGTTACGTAGAGCTCAGAAGAATACTTATTTGAAATATCTGGCGAAACACAGGGAGAAAACTATTGAAGATCTGCGGGCTACTCGCCAAGGCTTTTCTTCCCCGCCAATGCTTTTTGGTATAGGCTACATCAGTGAATGAGACGAGAAGCCGTCAAGGGCACGTGTTTGTAAACAGGGAAACCGTATATCAAAAGGATAGACTGATGGGCTAGTTGGTAGGGCATAACCCAGAGCAGTAGCGCAAAGAATTACACGGATGGCGACAGAGACGGGCATAGCGCTGTGTCCCGTCTTGATCTGTCGCCGTCCGTGTGATTCTTTGCGCTGCTGTTCCGAGTTAAACCGTGTATACTCTTGCGTCGTAGATGTGTGCACACACGGGCTACCGCTTTAGATAAGAATGTCATAGGACTAGTTGATCGCTCCGGGAATGGTAAAGAGTAGCCCGTCGATAGCTCTTTTCGGTGAGCCCCTGACTTGCCACGTATATGACTCTTTAAACAGACGCGTTAGTACTCTTTCGGGTCCCACGACTCTCCGACGAGACTATAATGATCTCCAAAGAGAGTTCACGTGTGTCTTTAATGCCACCCATGTACGCGTCAAGACAGCTAGGACTGACAAAAATTGTCAAAAGATTGTTTTTTTTTCTTGGAGTCGTATGGTTAAATGCCAAGAGGCAGTCGCATTTGAAGGGAGGAGTAAACGGGCTGGGCAAACGAGCGAGCAGTCCCAATTCCAACAGCACTCGGGTCGCCAGCCAATAATGTCCACTCATTTTTACGACGTCATTCTGCAGACTATCCTCTTTCACAATGGGCTCTTTTCACAAACTTTTTCGTAGTGCTGTGTTACATAGAGAAATGCAACGAGGCTTTATGGTGGAGCTCTGAGTAATTTCTTAGGTTATTAGCGGCTGCCGATTTCACATTTACCTTGTGCAGTGCAGTAAAAACGGACCTAACGGAAGGGTTGGGGTGGGGGTGCAATTTTAAGCGTAATGGCGTCAAACGATAACACACGCGAGTGCGTTCGAAGTTATCGGTGGCTGCGTTGCTAGGTTATGTCGCAGTGCACGCAGCTTCACACGTCCAGTGCACGCAGGTTCCTACCAGCACATACTACGCTTGTTTGGAAAGACGGTAATGTTTGTGTAACGGTGTACGTTTACACAAGTTTTATGCGCCGAATGCAACTGATGATGAAATGTGTGTCGTACCAGGTTGTGTACTTAACGTGCTTATGGCTCAATGCTTGTGATTTACGCCGTGCGCGAGTAATAACCACTGAGCACTAATAAGCGTGCAAGGCCTGTCCCTGTTAACGAATACTGCGTGCCGCGTAACCTAACTAATTGCCCAGGACTCATTACAGTATATGCTCTAAGGTTACCGACTACAGTACATGTTCCCTTGAGATGTAGTTATACTTACACGTCTATTTTCTTGGGCACGAAATGATGTCAGGGAGGGCGCTCTAACATTTACTAGGCACTCGCTCTTATAGAGAACGCCCGTTCCAGTTCACAGTTTCCAGACATCATCCTTCGGGTATATGAGGGCGATGTTTGTTGGCACGTCCCACATTTTTTAGGCGGAATATCTGGACGGTGCCGCTAGTCTTAGGATTATCGTTACAAGCGGACGTGATTTCATTATCGACAGCTTTTGATATTGCAGTTATATAATCATCTTAAATCTAGTGTGACTTTTAACGCGATGGAAGAGCTCGTTTCGCAGAAATTCCGGTGTCGGCGTCGGTGTCGGTGACGGCGTCGTTAGTTGTGAGCGAAAAATTACCATCTTGTCCATGACCAAAAAAATCGAAAAAGATTAAAATAAAATAAATAAAAAATCTTCGGTTTTGACTGCAAATTGAACCCAGGCCGTCCGCATGGCAAGCAGGTGTTCTACCACAGAGCCACGCTATTTCTTGAAACTGCCTCGAAAAAAAAAACACTATATGAATAATCGAGAAAGATGCAAATAAAATAAATAATAAAAATCTTTAGGTTCGAGTGAGAATCGAACCCAGGCCGTCTGCGTGGCAAGTAGGCGTTCTACCAGAGAACCAAGCTATTTCTTGAAGCTGATTCAGAAAAAAAAAACACACAATATGAATGCCGTGCAGTGGAAGGAGTCTCCTTAACGTATTTAATATTGCGTGTAAGAAGCGTAGAATTGCGCCAGGCGTTAGAACGCGTGAATTGCGCCACGAGTGGGTGTTTTAAAGGCCCACTCATTAAAAAGCGCTCAGGCATTTTTAATCATCATCATCAGCAAAAGCATTACAAAGTGAACGGCTGCGTAGTACCGCATGTTGCCTTACGGACGCATAGTGGACCCTTGTCCCGCCACGGTGGTCTAGTGGTTATGGCGCTCGACTGCTGACCCGAAGGTCGCGGGATCGAATCCCGGCCGAGGCGGCTGCATTTTCGATGGAGGCGAAAATGTTTGAGGCCCGTGTACTTAGATTTTGGTGCACGTTAAGGAAGCCCAGGTGGTCGAAATTTCCGGAGCCCTCCACTATGGCGTCTCATAATCATTTCCTGGTTTTGGGACGTTAAACCCCAGATATTATTATTATTATTATTAGTGGACCCTTCGCTGATCAGCAAAAGGAATAATTATGGCGTAGTAGGTACTTAACAACTGTACTTGCCGTAGGCATTCTAGCATACTTTGATACGGCCATTGTTACGTGCACAGTCGTTTGTTTCCTTACGGCACGGTTGAGGCATGCACCGAGAAACGAAGCGAGGCTAGCAATTGAGAAGGCGATGCGCACGGGGCCCGATTAAGCTATCGCGTTCTACTCTTGAAGGCGAAGCTCAAGCGTCCTTTAAGTTTTTTTTTTTGCAGACGTACTCTACGCATCTTGAAACTATTTATTTATTTATTTATTTATTTATTTATATATTTATTTATTTATTTTACAATACTACTATTACTTAGAATGGAGGAGGAAGAAGTAAAGGCAGGAAGGCCAACCAGACGTGCGTCGGGTTTGCTACCCTACGCTGAGGGAAGGGGATTAAGGGATGAAAAGATAGGGAGATAGAAAGAAGGGAGCATATAAAAAATTCGTGTGAGCTTAGACAACGCTGCTGCATAGTACTGGACGCAGGATCTCAGGCGTATGACGTTCCACAGTAGATAGTCGAGTCATGGTGCCTGCTGAAGGCTTGATAGTACTGAATTTTCACACTTTGCGGCTCCTGCTCTACGTGAACTTGGGGATTGGTGGTTTGATTGATTGCCTGTGACTGCTCGGATAAATAATTGGTTTAATAATTGGTTCACTCTTTGATCGATTGAATAATTGACTGATTGACTTATTAATTGTTGCATGGATTCAGTGATTGATTGGTTGGGTGGACGGATTGATTTATGGATACATTTATTGGTTCAATCATTCATTCCTTCATGTATCGACGGATCGATGCATTATTTGGCTGATTGGTTGATTAACTAATTTTGTGGTTGATTGGTTGTTTGGTTGACTTTGGTAATTAAAATTGATTGATTGATTGATTGATTGATTGATTGATTGATTGATTGATTGATTGATTGATTGATTGTCTCACAGGATCGACGCAGTCTCTACACAGGCGGCTGAGCGACCAGACGCTATACCTACTCTCCGGAGGTGATGCTGCCGAGAGCGCAATGTTCGCCGACGAACCTTTCGCCATGGACACGGCGCCATACTCCATCACCACACCCGTGGTCATCACCAGGTGAGAACAACACCAATATCTGGTGCGTGTGGTATTCCTTCATTAACACACTCTTCTTTTCGTTCTACTTGGAGCGGATATCACGAACCGTATTATTTTAACCGGTCGGCTTTCCTTTTTTTTGCTATGTTACTGAACTGCTATATTATAATGCAATACGAGGGGCGTTCAATAAAGATTTCCCCTGACTAACTTCCATTTATTGCAGGATGCTGAAACTGCGCATGTGTAATGATATAAGTCACTGTAGGTTACGTGCCAATTTGCAACTCTAAACTAATAACGGTCTTCCTTTTAGAGGTGCTGAAGTGGTGTGAGGTGTGATAATGAATGCAGTGGAATACAGAGCAGCAGTCAAGTTTCCGTACTTGAAAGGCCGCACTCCAAGGAAGACGTTCGATGAGATAAAAGAGGTTTATGGGGATGATTCCCCATCATATGATGTAGTGAATAACTGGCATCGCCAATTCAAATATGGTCTGATTTCCGTGGAAGCGGCTCCGATTGCAGGGCGACCCCACTATGCTGTCAATGAACACACCATCCAGCAAGTGAAGGCCGCCATTTTTGGAAAATCGCCGCATTAGCGTTCGAGACCTAGCCCGACATGTCAAGATTAGTGTGGGGTCCATGGAAAAAATCATTCAGGACCATCTTCATATGCGTAAGGTATCCGATCGCTGGGTTCGCCGGCTGCTCACACCTTTCCAAAAGCAGGTACGAGTCGAATGCTCCCAAGCTCTTTTGACCATGTGCCATGGAAACCAGTAGAACTTTTTCAACAGACTGATTACACAGGATGAATTCTGGGTCCATCACTATGATCCGGAGACTAAAGTCCAGTCGATGCAATGGAAGCACTTGCACTCACCGCCTCCAAAGAAAGCACGCACCCAGCCCTCGACGGGCAAGGTCATGCTCACAGTCTTTCGGGACCAGCACGGAGTAGCCTTCATGGATTTCCTAGCAAAGGGTGCCACGATTACTGGGGCATACTATGCTTCACTGCTGTGGAAATTGCGAGAGACCATCAAAAACAAGAGACGTGGCATGCTCACCAAAGGCGTCCGCCTTCTGCGAGACCATACCCCAGTTCACAACTCACATGTTGCCCAGACGGAAGCACGCTCCTGCGGCTTTGAAATTCTGCCGCATTCCCCTTATTCACCGGACCTCGCACCATCGGACTTCCACCTCGTTCCAACATTGAAGTCATATTTGAAGGGAAAGCATTTTCCAGATGATGAGACTCTGATTTCTGAAGTTACAACATGGCTTTTGGAGCAACCTGTCGACTTCTACAAGTGAGGTATTTATAGTTGCATAAAAAGGTGGGAGAAGTGTGTGTCCCGGGGTGTCACCTATGTAGAGAAGGACTAATAAATCTGCAAAGTTTCGTTGCTCTCCGTCCACAGGAAGTGGGTCAGGGGAAATCTTTATTGAACGCCCCTCGTATTTGCCGAAAAAACACTCCTGAGTGTTAAAAATATTTTAGTCTTTTTTTTCTTTTTTCTTCTGCACACTAACATTTGCAGTTTTGGCTGCCTACAAGCAGTGTTGTCAGTAACGCGTTACAAGTAACGGCGTTACCGGTAACGCGTTACTTTTTTCGGTAACTTAGTAACGTACTCGTTACTATTTCGGAACTGTAACGGGTAACGTACTTACGTTAACATTTTTCGGTAACGTGAGGTGTCACGTTACTCGTTACTTTTTCATCCTGTAGGTGCCTTTTTCCCAGAGCTCGCCACCACGAATTCTTTTGTCGCAGCCTCGGAATGCTGTCGGACTGCCAGGCATTAACAAAGAAAGTGCGGGCGGAATCACTTTTGTTTGTGGAAAATGCGGGGACCAATTCCTAAGACGCGCCGACTACCTTTGGAAAAAGTTGGGCCATCGCCACACAAAGCTTGTAAAAAGCCGCGGAATCCGCCATGAGAAACTGTACGGACATGTTTTTCGTGGAAGTGGATTGTAGCAGGGGGACTGCTGGCACCTGCGCCTTTTCGTGCCCAAGAGACAGGCCGCCCGAAGAAAGAAGCGAAAGGCTAGTTTACTCTGTAGGAACAGTTTCGGTTTCGGTTTCACTGCTAATGTCTGGCAACCACGAGCAACCCTGGTGTGCCGCCGGAGGGCGCGGTCAATGTAAACATCGTCTCGAGTTCCACCCGGGGTCACAGGAGAACAGCAGACGCTTCCGAGGGACGAGACGCGCTCGTGGGGCCTCGTACAACGCAGTCATGTATACTTAGTAATAAACAGTTAATTCAGTTTAATTTAACCAAGAAATCAATTCCTCTACATAATTGGTGACCCGGAGTTAGAACAGCGAGTGTTTCAACCCTCAAGAGTCCTGTACATCTGACCAGTTCCTTGCAAAAACATCAACGGTGAGCGCAATGGCGACCAACGACGCTACCCAGACGGAGAGAACCCACGAAGCCCCGCAATATCCTGCCGTCTCAGCAGTTGCACTCAAACTTCCGTGTTTCTGGCCTGCAGACCCTGCTCTTTGGTTCGCTCAAGTCGAGGCCCAGTTTACTACAAGAAGAATTGTGTCTCAGGAAACAAAATTCCATCACGTTATTGCGGCCCTAACGCCAACCGAAGCAGCCGAGGTGCGCGATATCATCCTCGCCCCTCCGACCGAGCAGCCATACGACGCGTTGAAACGCGAGCTCATCCGCCGCACCACCCTCTCCGAGCAGAAGCGTCTGCAACAGCTCCTAACAGCCCAAGACCTGGGGGACCGCAAACCATCGCAGTTGCTTCGTGGCATGCGCCAGCTCCTGGGAGAGAAGGCGTCGAAGATGGACGACTCCCTCCTCCGCCAACTGTTTCTCCAACGCCTCCCTGCAAATGTTTGCATGGTTCTTGCAGCGGCTGGCGACTTGCCCCTCGATGACCTCGCCGCTCTCGCTGACAGGGTGTTGGAGGTAGCGACACCGGCGATCTCCGCTTTTGAAGGCGTAAAAGCGAGTGAAGTTTCTCCCGTTACGTCGACTGGAAATTGTTCTGCGGAGTTACAGTCGCTCAAGCAGGAGGTCCAGCGGATTGCACAGTCTCTAGAGGCATTGAAAATCCAGGTAGAAAGACGATCCCGCTCCACTTCACGCAATCGCGCATCGTCTCGCTCTTCTGATACTGGACGCATCTGCTGGTACCATCATCGCTTCGGGGATAATGCAACCAAGTGCGTGTCACCTTGTGCCCACCAGGGAAACGTGCCGGCCACGCACTAAATGCGGCTGGTGCGCCAGGCCCAACGGCATGCCGCTTATCATCTCCTTCCGACAGTATCGAGCAACTCCAACAGTCAAGTAATATCAAGAAATCCAAAAAAGTTCAATTTTCATTTGGTAAGCAGCCCGCGTCTAAACCCGATAACTCGTTGACTACGCCAAAGAATTTGTCTCAGCTATCCGGCCAACCTGAATCCCGTTTATTTTATGTGGTGGACAAAGTTTCAAAAACCCGCTTCCTGGTGGACACAGGTGCTGAGGTCAGTGCGGTTCCGGCGACGCGTGCAGATCGGCAAGGCCAACCAACATACAATCTGCAAGCCGTGAACGCCACGCGAATTGCAACGTTCGGCCAGCGCTCCCTAACGATGGACTTCGGGCTGCGCCGAACCTTTCGTTGGGTATTCTTGGTGGCCGACGTGAAGCATGCGATCGTCGGAGCTGACTTTCTTCGCCACTTCGGTCTTCTTGTGGACATGAAGAATTGCCGTCTACGAGATGCCACAACACACTTAAGCATTCACGGCATCACGGCATGCATGGAAATGATGACATCAACGCTGCTTCGACCAGAGGTACCAAATTCCAACCCCTACTTCACAGACTTGTTGACGGACTTTCCTTTCATCACGTCTTCTGTGAACACAACATGCCCGGTCAAGCACAGCGTGACGCATCACATTATGACAACAGGACCACCAGTGCACACCCGTCCTCGCCGCTTGCCGCCTGAGAAGCTGAGCATTGCTCGACGGGAATTTGAGCATATGCTCGAACTGGGTATTGTGCGCCCATCCTCCAGCCCTTGGTCATCACCACTCCACTTAGTCCCAAAATCTACTCCAGGTGACTGGCGTCCATGTGGCGACTACCGTTCCCTCAACAAAGTGACGCAACCGGACCGCTATCCGATTCCTCATTTGCATGACTTTGTTGGAACACTGCACGGCGCCACTATTTTCTCTAAAATTGACCTCATAAGAGCATACCATCAGATCCCAGTTGAAGAGGCAGACATCCCAAAAACAGCAGTCACAACACCCTTTGGCTTATTCGAATACACCAGAATGCCATTTGGACTGCGTAATGCATCGCAAACTTTCCAGCGGTTCATCGACGAGGTGACCCGAGGCTTGGATTTCTGCTATGCATACGTCGACGACATCCTGGTTGCCAGCGTTTCGCCCGAACAACATGCTACCCATTTGCGGCAACTACTTTCGCGTCTGGACGAATATGGAATCATCATCAACCCGGATAAGTGCCTCTTCGGAGTACCAGAGATTGACTTTTTGGGACATCGCCTCACATGTGACGGTATAAAACCCCTGAATGACAAAGTTCAAGCTATTGAAAATTTTCCATTGCCTGAAAACAAGCGAAAACTTCGGCAATTCCTCGGCCTAGTTAACTTTCATCGACGCTTCATACCAGCTTGTGCGCACACACTGAAGCCATTAAATGATCTCCTCTCAACCCCTGGACCAGGCACTGCACCACTAGAGTGGACGGACGACGCTCGTGCCGCCTTCGACATAATCAAATCTGACCTCGCGACGGCAGCTCTCCTAACTCACCCGCAGCCAGACGCACCAACTCGCCTCATGGTAGACGCCTCTAGCAACGGCGTGGGTGCTATACTGCAGCAATGCATCGGTGACGAATGGAAGCCTCTCGCATTCTTTTCAAAAACACTGTCCCCTGCACAAACCCGGTACAGCACATACGGACGTGAGTTACTCGCTATTTATTTGGCAGTGAAATATTTCCGCCACTTCCTGGAAGGCAGGTCATTCTATATTCTCACTGACCACAAGCCACTGACTCACGCCTTCACCACTCGATCGGATGGACTGTCACCGAGAGAAATTCGACAACTGGCATTTTTATCGGAATTCTGTACCGATATTCGCCATGTCGCTGGCTCTGCGAACGCCGCAGCTGACGCACTCTCGCGTTCCCACATAAGCAGTGTCACTTTGCTTTCAACTTCCGTCGATTTTGACAAAATGGCATTAGCACAAAGGGAAGACAATGAGCTCCGAGAGCTAAGAAATTCTTCATCCAATCTGGTATTTCAAGATGTGCCATTGCAAACCTGCACAGAACTACTCGCATGTGACATGTCCACTGGCACACCACGCCCATTTGTACCAAAATCGTTTCGCCGTTGCGTCTTTGACTCTCTGCACTCATTGTCGCACCCGGGAATCCGTGCAACGCAAGCACTTGTGACAACGCGATACCTGTGGCCGGGAATGAACAAAGACGTTCGAGATTGGTCGCGTACGTGTACTCAGTGTCAACGATCGAAGATACAGCGCCACACTGTCACTCCACTGTCAACATTTCTTCCTCCAGACGCACGGTTCAGAGAAGTCCATATTGACACTGTTGGTCCCTTGCCACCTTCCCAAGAATGCTGCTACATTCTTACATGTGTCGACCGCTTCACTCGCTGGCCAGAAGCCGTTCCTATGCGAGATATGTCCGCTGAGACTGTTGCTAAGGCATTCCTGCGGACATGGATTGCACGCTTCGGAACACCATCCATCATCACAACTGATCGTGGACGCCAGTTTGAGTCTTCCCTCTTCAAGGAACTTCTCGCTATCCTTGGCACACATCGTATCCGCACAACAGCTTATCATCCAGCAGCTAACGGAATGGTGGAGCGAATGCACCGACAGCTTAAATCTTCCATAACTGCGTACGGCGAACCTTCCCGTTGGACCGAAGTGCTCCCACTTGTGCTCCTCGGCATGCGCACAACACTCAAAAGTGACTTGAAGTGCACCAGCGCTGAGTTGCTCTACGGAACAACCCTTCGCCTCCCTGGTCAGTTTGTAGAAGCAAACAAAAATGAGGTCTTGCCCGATTCTCTACAGTACGTGTCACGCTTGCGAACAATGATGGACAGCCTCCGTCCCACACCGACTCGCGCAAAGCAGGCTACTCATGTGTACATGTCTAAAGACCTAGATAACTGCACCCACGTTTTCCTGCGCCGTGACGCGGTGAGAAAACCACTCCAGCCACCATACGACGGCCCATTCAGAGTACTTCGTCGCAGCCCGAAAACTTTCACCATTGAAATTCGTGGACGATCCGAAGTCATCTCCGTGGACAGACTAAAACCGGCGCACATGGAGCAACCGCTGAACGACACCGCCACTGAGCCACATTCGAGAATCAGCCATCCCTGCACCACACGTTCCGGAAGAACTGTACGTCAACCTATGCGATTTGGGACATAATTGACATGCTTCTTCTGCCGCCGACATACTTGTGTAATATGCGGGCCTCTTCCTATACGAGGAGGGGGAGTGGTGTAGGAACAGTTTCGGTTTCGGTTTCACTGCTAATGTCTGGCAACCACGAGCAACCCTGGTGTGCCGCCGGAGGGCGCGGTCAATGTAAACATCGTCTCGAGTTCCACCCGGGGTCACAGGAGAACAGCAGACGCTTCCGAGGGACGAGACGCGCTCGTGGGGCCTCGTACAACGCAGTCATGTATACTTAGTAATAAACAGTTAATTCAGTTTAATTTAACCAAGAAATCAATTCCTCTACAACTCCATACCATGTGCTGATCGTGAGGCTTCGTACGCGGGGGAAACAAAGAACTTCCCCGAGAGGCAACATAAAAACGACGTCCGCAAGTTCGAGTGACAAAGGAGTGCACTCGCCGATCACAGCGTGGTGAAAGACCACCGCATCGAATTTAACAAGTCCCGCGTCGTTGACCTAGAAGCCAATTACTATAAGCGGCTTTTTGTGGAATCCTGACCCATCCAGGCGACAGCCAGTAACGTCAACCGGTCTACAGGTGCTCTGCCGATCGAAAGTCTGCCTCAACGGAATTCTGCACATCATGGAGAAAAGATGCGACCCCACGGCAAGAAGAAGACCCTCAAAAAGAAAACGAGCGGGACGCGAAACGTCTTACTTTTTCTTGTAACGGAAAAAAAAAAAAAACTTACTCACTACCTTGGTTGGCGTCGCTCTGTTTCAAACAAAACCCATGAATATCGCTGTCACACGAACAGCTTTAATCGCGGTTAAGCTAACTAGGGTTACGGCTAACCACGGTTACAGGTAGCTACACGGCAGGTGGTTACCGCAAACGGGTGATTCCACGAGAGATCGTCACGGATCCGAAAATGGATGTTTTAGATTTAATTGAGTATTTTGTATTTTATGCGCATGCCACGCAGTAGCCTGAAGAGGAACCTAGTTTTATTATTAGCTGCATAATTTACGAGCACAAAATAGCGAATATATTCAATACAGAGGGACCGATTTTATTTCCTGTTGTTCTCGAACGTTCACAGTGATGAAAAACGCAATTATTACCGTTACAAAGACATTTTGTGTAGGACATGTATGCGCAACAAAGAGTAAAGTAACATTGTTTGGAACTTGTAGAGCGCAGGAAACTATTTTTGAAAAGTGTCTAAATATGCGACATTTTTTATAGTTGCTACATAATAGTTGCTACAACGTTGATAAGGTTTATCAACTTTGTTTTGAAAATGAATATTGCTTTTTTCTATCTGCAACTACAGTTAAGTTTCTGGTTATTGAACTCCCGAGCGAACGAGGCTGATCTTAAACACTCTACACAGGTTAACAGGTTATATGGGTTAAAGTGAACAAAAATGTATATTCACAGATATTTTTTTCCGTGACTAGGCCATTAAATCATTCCTTTATTACTACAAAATTTGCGCATCTATTTTGCTAGTAGAAGCACGCCGTCAGAATTACTGTAAACGTATTGAAAGTTCAGTGATGCTTTCTTTGCGGATAGCGTTAATAACTGAATCTCATAGTGTGTATAATGTCACATTGAGAAAAATGGCTTCACCATGTGCCAGAGTCAGAAGCCATCATATGCAATTCTGCAGGCAACTTTAAGCCACTATAACGTAGATAAAGTGCGGTACATTTGTGCAAATAATTCTCGTTAAATCAGCATTTTGCGTATAATCGTTGTTTGTGTTCTAAGCTTTATGTGAAACGTAAATTTGAGATTTAAAAAAATTCCTATTTCGGGTTCCTGCAGCAAAGACACATTGATTAAAATTTATTATTGTGGAGTAACGGCAGAGGTAACGTCCGTTACTTTTTTTCGGTAACGGTAACGGTAACGCATTACATTTTTTTGTAGGTAACGTAGGGCGGTAACGCGTTCCTTTTTTTATAGTGTAACGAGTAACGTATTTAGTTACTTTTTTTCAGTAACGCCTACAACACTGCCTACAAGGTACAGCTGTTTGAACCCTATGTGGCCTTCGTAGGCCTGATTGCATGCTCTGTCACTACTTTATGCAGTGATGTAGTTATTGATATTAATAACTACATCACTGCATAACGTAGTGACATAGTATGTAGTTAGGCCTGCCGAAGCCACATGGAGATCTAACGGCACTACCTGACAGGCAGCGAGAACCCTCCCCCCTAACATTAATATTGTTATTGTTATCCGACATTATTATTATTATTATTATTATTATTATTATTGTTATTATTATTATTATTGTTATTATTATTATTATTATTATTATTATTATTATTATTATTATTATTATTATTATTATTATTATTATGACTAATTGCGACATTATTATTACTAATATTATTAATGAAAAAATCCGTAAACAGGGGGTGGGTGCTCGAGCCAGCACCCCCTGTTTACGAATTTTTTGATCGCAAGCTTCCATTTTCCACTTCCTGCCGTTTTTAATATTAATAATGTTATTCGACATTATTATTATCATGGGAGCGGGCCTATTGTAGGTTTTTGGCAGCACGACTTTGTCTAACGATGTAGCTTAATGGCTGACAGGATCGACGATGTGGTCGCCAAGTCTACCGGTGTTCATTCGAGATGTGGCCAGCCATTACAAACACGGAAATACACGGTGTGAATCATTGTCACAGTCAGGCCAAGTGTTTTACTGTCATGACTGCCAATAATTAGCGTACTCCAGGCAACTACAGTTATGTAGCTCAAAGGTATATCATTAACATGGTTTCGTGTTGTTGCTGTTGTTCATGTTCTGCATCATCAAGTCGCTGTCGACTCCTCGTGACAAAGCCTGCGAGATCTATCTAACACAAGTTCTTGAACGACTTTGCGAACACTAAACAGCTTGGACGTTTTGTTTAAACCATTCTTCTTCTCTAGCGAAACAATTTAAATACTGGGAGAAATCCGCGATGTAGTACAATGGTTGGGTAGATTTCTAATAAGGAAGAAATAATTTATTCCACCAATCTCCTTAACTCCTGTTTTTGAGGCTCTTCGCATGATATTAAAGCCTACGAAACCAAGTACAATTCCCTGGTCTTCTGATACAAGTCGCTTATGCAGACGTACAGGATTTCAAGCGCTAAAGAGCTCACAGGGTCCCTTATGCATTCGTCTAAGATGACTCAAAGGCGAAAGCCATCTGCCTTTTCTTTTTCTTTTCAGTCGATTCTATTCATCGCTCTGCTCTAGAAAGATTTCTGCACATAGCGTGGTTTTGCACTGCATCCATGATCGGAGGCATTGCAAGCTTTCTGCACCTTACGTGCCCCAGGAACCGGCCCACCTATGACCAAGCGATGACTTCATGTGATGACGTCGTTATTACGCCACATAATGTGGCAATCTGTGACGCCTTGATGACGTAAAATGGGGACCTCATCACATAATGATTTTTTCGCATCACTCATGTTGATGCCGACGCCGAATGTCACTTTTCGTGTTTGATTAGGCATCTAAGGCTTTCGCATTATTATCGATAACCATGTATCTCGGACAATGTAACTTGAAGGCACGTAGGAGTGGGGATGTTAGTATTGATGCATGGCGAAGGCAGCCGCGCACAACTGAGGCACTCCGAAAATATGAGACGGCGCTTGGAAGCCAACGCTACGTCCCATCTCGTCCTTTATTTCGTGGGACTAAATTGTACGCTGCCACCTTCGCCGCCTTGGACAATGCCTGATTAGGGTTGTGCATTGGACAACACCCGAAATTCCGGTCTGCGTCTTCGCGGTGCTTTTAACTCGTGGAATAATTGAATCGTCCTATATCTCATTCGCAGGCCCAAGTTAAGGCAAGACATCACAGCAACATCGGCACTGAAAGCACAGGACTTCCAGGTGATCGATTATTTCGTGCTACGTTAACACTTATTGGTTTTTTAAGCAGAAGAAAAAAAAAGGTCAAGCGAGAGGTGAGAGAACAACAGTTTGGATGGTGAAGCGACATATGACAGATGGCTTGCTGGCTAGATGGGAAAGTGACAGATGGTCAAGTGACGGGAAACCAGCGTTGTGGAGAGTAGAAATGTGGCTGGACTTGATTAACGCAAGAGATAAAGATTGCAGCTGTCATGTAAAATTCCTCGGTTAAACTCCTTCGTCATGATCCAAAGTGCTAGTATCGTAACGTTAGAAGGTCATAGCCAGTGTTATGCAAGTGTTCAGTTCTGTAAAACAATAAGTGTTGTGATGAAGCTAAGATCCACATTACCGTTCTTTCATTTACATGGTCAAATAAAAGAAGTTGGAGCCTTTAGGGTGCCGTCGGCCACTCCTTATCACTTAGCAGTAAAAAAGCGAAAGGAAAAACAAGTAAATAAAAAAGAAGAAAAACATGTTATCGCGAAATATGGCACCCCGTGGAACAGCGGATGTATAACACAACCCAAAGTCACTAAATTAACACGAAGTCTTCTACGCGAGTACAGACAAGTAAGAACCCGAATCCACGCGTTCCGCATTACGCCAGCAAAACTTAACGCCGTCTTAGCAAAACGTTGCAAGTATTGTGCTGAGGTTGTCGGTTCGATTCCCGCCACTGGTAGCTTGCTTTCGTCTTCCTCTTTCGATTCTTGTGTCATGTTTTCGCTCCGTACTCTCTGTAATTTTTATCATAATTCTATTAGATGCCATTTCTTTCTGCTTTTCTTTCATTTTCTATCCAGGTCTGCGTGACAATTATCGAAGGTCGACACCTCGCCGGTCTCAACATGGATCCAGTGATATGTGTGCAAGTTGGTGACCAGAAGAAGTACACCTCAGTCAAGGAATCAACAAACTGCCCGTACTACAACGAGGTAGCTCTATCTTTCGTGACATTAGGAAAAAAGTAATCTGACCAGATCACTGACATGAATTTACTATATAGGATGCAACTACAACGTAACTACCTCTTTACGATTAAAGTAACTTGTTTTCAAGTCAGTTTCATTTCGCTGTGCACATAACGCACTTAGTAAACTAGTCTACTGCCACGAAAAGAGCGCATTCTTTTACCTTTTTGAGAGACAGTGATTGCATTGATATACATTACTTTGCTGAGGGTTTGCGCTGTATGCTTCGTGCGATATCATTTTTCGTCAAAGTCGTCAGTAGCAACGTACTAATAGTGCTGCGAATGAAACCTCTCGAATATGTATAATGAATACTACCTCATCCGCCAGTAAGCAAAAAGCCTGCCATGTGCTTCCCATACCTTTCTATTCCTTCCAAATGTTTAACATCGCGGAACTGGCTTATGAGAGTAAGTGGCAGTGGACAGTTTCAGAAAGCTTGAAGAAGAAGTGGGTTACTTGTGGCTTCGTGCTACAAACGGGTGGTTGTCAATTCCCTTTGTTAACCCTTCCGCCACTTTGCGGGATTCCGCAAAACTGATTTGCAATATGTGCCCATGTGTGCTAGATTCTATTCAAGATAGTTCGCCCACCGAAACCGGCCTTGTGATAACAAGAAATTCAGTAGTAACTGAGATATTTTTTCGCTTTTCTTCTCTTGCAGTACTTTGTCTTCGATTTTCACATGGCACCGTCAATGTTGTTCGACAAAATCGTGACACTAACGGTGAGTTTATTCCTTTACACTTTGCCGCGTGAAAGCAGTGCGTTAGAGTTTGAAGCTTTATGCCTAGTCTTGCCCTTTGTAATAAGTTTTGATGCAACGTAATATTAAACAAAACAAATGACTTGTTGACGGGCGAGATGGCTCTTAATGTAAAAAAATGCGTCCAAAACCGACGAAGACCATACGGAAATACATGTCTAAACTGCTGCTGAATTACTGCGAAAGTACTACTAAAAGCTGAAATATTACTGAAATACTGAGAATAAGTATATTAATAATAACTGTTGGTGTTTAACGTCCCAGAACCACATTATGATTATGAGGGACGCCGTAGTGGAGGCCTCAGAAAATTTCCACCGCCTGGGTTTCCTTAATGTGCACATAAATCGAAGTACACGGGCCTCAAGCATATTCGCCTCCATCGAAAATGCGGCCGAAAATGCGGCCGGGATTCAATCCCACGACCTTCGGGTCAGCAGTCGAGCACCACATCCACTAAAACACCGTGGCGGGTTGCTCTTAACGTCGAGAAGAAGGTACTGTCCCACACCGACAAAGACTATACAGAAATACAGTTCTAAAATGCTGCTGAAATACTACTAAAATGCTACTAAAAGCTGAAACACTACTAAAATACTAAGAATAAGTATCGCAGAAACTCCTGAGAGGGCGTCTGCGAGAAGCCCTTCGAGGAGCTCAAATTACTTCTACAATTTCCTGCTTTAGACATTGCCTGTGAATGGGGCGTATTGTCGAACGTGCTCTTCCGTTTTTTTTTTTGCAGGCGTTACACAACCGGAACATCATACGCTCGGGAAAAGTTATCGGCACCTTCAAGCTTGACGTTGGCACCGTCTTCAACCAGCCGGGTAAGAAAGTGAAAGTGCCTAAGAACGACAAGGGCTTCGCAGTCAGCACCGTCAATGCACCACTCGGATGTTGCATAGGCCTAATGAAACAATACGTATGCACAATTCTCTAGAGAGTGAAGGTCTAATCTTTGTGCGGGGACTTCGGGGTGTCATCCTGTATAGTGTTATGACATGCCGGACGGTAAACAACGCACAACGCGAAATTAAAGGCTTTAACACGGTGCTTCGAGTGCGAACCAGGTGACATCTTCATTTTGCAGACAAAACTCGTACAGTATCAGGAAGAGTCGGCACCTTATTGATGTGAGCACGAAGCAAAATGTCTCAGAGCAAAAAAAGAGAAAAGAACAGGAAAAAGTAAAACTTTTTTAGTAGGACACAATTTTGCGCGTTATCTGAAGCCACTCAAGCAAAAAAAAATTGAAATGTTGAAGTCAAGTATAAATATCGCTACTACGTTCGTTAACGTAGCGGCAAAATTTGACGTAATCATTCCAAAACAATAAAAACGAACAGAGGTCTTGATTTGCTGTCGCATCGCTGCAGTCCTTAATAATAATTTTGCGTAACGTTGTGCTCAACGCCTCAACTTGCAACGTTACCACGCAACTGTGACCGGTTGACATTTGCTTTGCATTTTCACATGCAAACCACTAATTTCGCTCCTATCCAAGAGTCAACCTAGTCTGTGTTTATGGCGAATCATTAGATCTATTATTGTCGTGCGAACGTCTAGCTGAGTTGTTCTTTTTTAGAGCACCAGTTCTATCACAAGTGGGCCGTCCTCACGGACCCGGATGACATGACGGCTGGTCCCAAGGGATACATCAAGTGCGATATATCCGTCGTCGGCAAAGGGGACACAATAAAGGTTAGCATTACTTCGATTACGGTAATTAGTAGACAGCTGTGCACAACTGTTCAAGGTTTTAATTCACGTCATGCAAATCCTTAGCAAATATTCATAAACAGTTAAATGAAACGACTGTACTGCGGAAGATGAAACACAGTTGCCTGGAAAACTAAATAAACGTCAGGAAATAAGTGAATTCATGCAAAAAATGCAAAGAAAAACATCCGCAGAAGTACAGTAGGCAAGGAGCAACAAAACCTATGTAGATTTTTTTTTGTAATTTTCGTGAGGCCAACATAACCAATAGTCATATATTCATAGTAATATGAGTTGACGTATAGTTACAAATACATAGACACGTGATTCAAGCAGTATTTTTGACAACGGGAGCATGTAGTTGCAAGCAGCGGTTTCGCGTTGTTGCGTTAAGGGGGATGGTGTTAAGTGTTAGCGTTTTGCTTTCCTGCCTGGAGAAGGCGTGGAAGTTCAAAATGGAAGAAAACGAAATAAGGGCCACTTGCTTGCAATTTTCTACTCATATAATCGTGAACTCTGTAGTTGTGTGACCACAAACGCGGTAGCGTAGCATACCTTATAGGTCTTTTCATACTCATGCAGCGTTGGAAATGCTGGTATAGCTGCCATGAGCTCAGCTGACAGGGATTGCTAAGGAGTTTATGAATAAAGGCGGTTTTTTCGATTAAAAACGCTAGCATGCGTGTCACTGCTTCTGCTCGTTTATTCGACGCTGTCCTTTTATGTGATTTTCACCACACATAGAAGCACAGCTTGGCGTTTAGAGCATCTTTATTATTATTATTGTGTTGGAAATAGCTCAAGAGACCGACCTATCGGAAGACTAGTAATTATAACGTTCTCGTTCGCTCCCTTTACTGCGCGCGGTTAATTCTCCTATACGTGGCGCCTGAATAGCGGTAGTTGGCGGTGTTTAATTATCTACTAGCCAAATTTACATTGTCGTATCAATAAAGTGAAGCAAAACGGAAAGGCGAGCTAGTTGGTACTGATTCATAATGGTGTAATAGTAACGCAAAAAAAGACGAAGCCAAGAAAGTGAACACCACACCAAAGTGTGGTGTTCACTTTCTTGTCTTCGTCTTTTCTTGCGCTACTATTACACCATTATGTATCAATACACGCAGTCATCTATGTGCGTAAATATTTAAACCGCATATTTCCATCAACGAAGTCCTCGACGTCATCGTATTCGTGTCACCGCATATTGGAATATCTATGCAGATTTTTCAAAAGAAAGGCTTCTCCTTCTGAGGAATACGGGATGACGTGAACGGGATGACCTCGAAAATTTTGATGACGTG
>NC_051185.1:20500070-20520540 GCF_013339695.2 Rhipicephalus sanguineus
TTGCCTTTTGTAGTCTCTCTAACGATTGTCTGAAGCGTTTGGGCTGCTATAAGCATCGACCTGATATTTAGACGAAGTGAGTGGGATTCACGTGACATTTCATTGCGCCTGGATATGAACGCATGGCCGTCGTTGTTGCCTGTAGCGACTGAAGTGTTGCGCTGCTAAGCATGCGAGTGAAGGTCAATTCCCGGCATGGAGGAACAAAAATGTTAGGAGGGAGCATTGCGCATGAGAGACAGACAGACAGACAGACAGACAGACAGACAGACAGACAGACAGACAGACAGACAGACAGACAGACAGACAGAAGACAGACAGATAGATAGACAGATAGATAGAATAGATAGATAGATAGATAGATAGATAGATAGATAGATAGATAGATAGATAGATAGATAGCATAGATAGATAGATAGATAGATAGATAGATAGATAGATAGATAGATAGATAGATAGATAGATAGATAGATAGATAGATAGATAGATAGATAGATAGATAGATAGATAGATAGATAGATAGATAGATAGATAGATAGATAGATAGATAGATAGATAGATAGATAGATAGATAGATAGATAGATAGATAGATAGATAGATAGATAGCCGCCATTTTCCCGATAGGGGAAAGGCTCCTAATCTTTTTTAGCTGATGTGTTGGTCTCGTTCAACGTAACATGTGTTAGTCGAGATTAAGACGACGAGGCTAACCGGTCTCACCTTCGTCCTCGTAGTCCGAACGGAACACGAACGTCTTGCTGCCCACTTTGACTCGATTCGGCGAGAAGTGCGGACCGTCCAGCTTGGTGTCCCGGCACAGTTTAGCCAGCACCTGGCTCGGTCTCAGGGGGTCTCGCCATTGGTTCGGGCCGTATCTGCGATCATTACGTATTTACTTATTTATATGTACCTGGCAGGCCTTAAAGGCATTGCGCAAGGGTGGTAACGCAATAAAATATTTAAAATATGTAAAGCAATTTGAAAACAAGGAGAATGTGTATACATATATATACAGTAATAAGAACTAGAAAGAGTGTTATGGTTGCATATACGGGAATGTAAATTAATATTACATTAGATGTCGTACAACAAAACAAGCCGAAAAGGCAAGAAAAAATTCAGTGTGGACCACGAGGGCTCATTATACAATAAGATTTGACAGATTAAAATAGGAACAATATAATTACGAACGAAGGCGACATAACTTGGCTAATACGAAATGTTATTTAGCGTAAAATTGCACATAAATAACAATAAATGTAATGAAAGAAAACTTGGTCAGGAATTGGGGACATTGACGTAGTTGAGGAAGCTGCCACCAGATGCCAGAACAGAAGGTAACATTGCGCGCGCGCTGCCCGCACCAGTGGCGAGGCGGACTCATTGAGGCATTTAAGCACCCTCTTCGTCTCGCTCTCCCGCATCCCGCTCCCGAGCATTGCACTAAAAAACATTGTCAGAACCGCGAGCTCTTCCGACACACCCCGATACAATGTAGAAAGAAATGTGTACTTTGAAAACAACAAGAACAAGGCCGACAAAAACTACCGAGGGAGTTGCATGAATTTAGCTACACAATAATGCAGCATATCAATTGAAAGAACGCTTCTCAGCCAATCTAAAACCGGGAGTCTTTCTTGGAATCTTTTCTCTGGGCTTTGAAGTCGAAGTTGAAAGAGGTCGAAATGGGTCTAAATTGAGGAAGCTCTCACAGAACGTGTGGTAAAACTTTCAAATGACCGGGGAAGGTAGGCGCTTTGTGGCACGTTCTTGGAAATATGCCTAAAATGTTCTAGTGGTTTCTTTCCTTCGCATTGCTGTCTGTTAGCTCTCATTAATACTGTGTCTAACAAAGAAAAACGAGCCCTTAAAACTAATCTTCTTTCCTAGTGGTTCTTTAGTATCAGAAAGTGAGAGTCGCTTTCAATATCGTACTTTGTTCCTGAGATATGATTTTTTTTTGGTGCTTCCCATACTGCAGTTACGGTGGGGTGCCCGGCCACCACCGAGGGATGGCGCGACATGTACATCCAGAATTAGTTTAAAAAATACATAAGAAGATAACCGAAATTTCCTTGGTCACTCGTCATTATAGTCGTCGTCATCATCATTATTATCACCTGTAACTGTAGCGTGATCAAAGGGTACCAGATGGGGGTGGTAAAAGGAGCAGGTGATAAGCACATCATCCCGTTTCGTCTTTTTGTTCGTGTGCCTTATATTGCGCTACCATCTTCGCCAAGAGCAGCAGCGGGACATTTCTGAATGAACTGTCATCATAATTATTATCTTGTAATTATTATTGTCAGTATCATATACTGTCACTGATCCCGTTAATGGGGATGGCGATCGCCGGGCGGATTCTAAGGGCTGGCGTCAAGGCCCTCCGAAAACGCACCACGAAAGCGCGGACAATTTAGAGTTGGTCCTTTGGCGCGCCAGCGAACGCCGGTTGTGGTCCAAAGACCGAGTCAGAGCCGAGAGTCGATAACACAAACGAAAACGAAATATATTCTCGGTTAAGGCAATACAAATAACACAAACACGTGCACACTCGGCTGGTACCAGTTACAACTTCACAATATAACTCAGATGGTGTTTACACAACGGGAGCTAAACAAACAGATCACACGCAACCAATGCAATCACATGCATTAAACTATTCAATGACCGTTAAAGTCCTGAATAGATAGTGGCGTATCCAGTCCACAATACTTGGACGGTAAACGAATGCTTCTCTTCAAGGAAACACTCACGCCAGCTCCAGCGTTGATCGTCGTAGCTCAACCGTCGTCGTGACTTGTCACGGCTCACACGGCGTCGTCATCGGATTCTTCCAGATCCACGAGCGATTGACCGCACACCATCATAAACACGTCTTCTTTGGCTAACGGAGCCACACTTAGCGTAACTTCACCATCACCGGGCCGACTGACTCGCGCACTCCGGTCTCGACTTCGCTCTCACTGACTTGCCGACTCCCTTCACTGACTGACTTCTCGACTCCTGTCTCGACTCTCTCACTGACTGCCCTACTTCACTACCGTCCATTGCACGCTTTTATCTCTTCTCCCCTGGGTTCTAGAAGCGTCGAGATGTTTCTTCTGCGTGCAGTACAGCTAAGCCTGGGGAAAGGGCGAGAGCTTTCTCGTATGTTCGAATCGCGACGGCATCGCGCGCGGATGCGTCCCCCCTTCCTTCCAGAAACATCTAGGATTTGCCGGACGTTTGATCGCGTCGTCTGCGCCTGGCTCGATTGGGTGAGGAGGATGCGGCGCGCCGGCGTCTTTTGATGCTTGTTTTTTCGTCTTTTCGCACTTCTTGGCGAGCGGTTCGCGCCGTTCTGTCTCGTAGCAGTTTGAAAGCGGCCTCGCGCGCGCTTTATAACGCGATCGTTTGTGACACTGCCCCCCACTTCAAGAATATTATCACATAATATTCAAACAACACAAACGAGCGCGCACATACACATCCAAAAATGTCCCACATACAGAGTCCATAACTCAGTCCACACACAATGCGCGTCACATTCACAATAAAACTCTCAATGCAATTCACAGGGCATTTCAATGTCACAACATATCAAAGATAAACACAAGTACATAAGTACAAAACACCAACATAGCTTTCGTATAAAACAATGCGAACGCACAAAACAAAGCTCTTCATTTACAACGCTTATACAGTTATATCAATAGCATTCTACACATAAAATAACGCAAGTAACACTTGGGCTCACTAGCCATACACATTCGACACTGGGTATAATAATACAACACACTTTCAAACTCAAAACACTTCAAACAAATTCAATTCCAACACCCTGTCCTGCTCAAATAGACTCACGCTTGCGCCCCTTCTTTCGGTGCTCGCTCGCTCTCTTTTTGTTCTTCTTCCTTTTCTTGCGAGCCGTTCCATTTGACGGTGCCGGAGGGGACGTCTCTGCTGCCGTCGAAACATTCGACACCGGCAAGGCGTGGTCGCGTTCATTAGAACGTTCGCGGTGCTTTGCCGACTTCTGCGCGTCGTCACAGGCGGTACAGTGACCGTTGGAGCTTCCTCACTGATATTCCGTGATACCTCGGCCTCAATTTGAGCCCGGGCGGCATCCTTCATGGGATTCCCTTCCGCGCTTCCTTTTTGTCGCGGTTCCCGAACTGACGAGGGCTCCATCTTCGGGGCTTCTCCCAAACGTTCAGGATCGTATGGCCCTCGAGCTCCGTCGATGTTTCCCACGATTAGGTCAAACAGGGGGTTATCCATGCACAGGGCAGTAACTCTCCCGCTGAAGTAAGGGGTCTCAACCTCAATCTTGGCTTCGGGAAGCATTCGAATGGAACTATCAAGCAAGCGAACCGGGGTGGAATTGCCTGTGAAGTCACTCTCTCGGACCAATTTCTTTCGTACGATCACAGTAGTGCATCCACTATCTCTTAGTACTGTGACTTCCTTTCCACCAACCTTCCCCTTAACTGTCGGCATTTCTTTCTTTGTGTCTGTTGTCACCGCAGCACCAATGAAATCCATCTTCTTCCCGCTTTTCACATCGGCCAATTCATCTTTGATCGCTTCTGTTTCCTCGTTTGGCGGGGCATACGCACAAGCTGCTTGGTGGACTTTACTCACATCACTTCGACATGCGTCTGCTTTGTGCCCAGTCTGACCACATTTAAAACACTTCATCACACTGGGGCGTGAGAAGTTGGTCCGACAGCTGTTAGCGCGATGACCCACGCGGTTACACAGAAAGCATCGCGGAACACTCTCTGGTGCACGCTTGTTTTCTTCAGGTGCCGATTTCTTCGACTCCTCGTGAACTTCCTTTTTCACTTTGGCCAGATTCGTGCCACCTTGCGCTTCCAAGAATTGATCGGCCAACTCAAGCATATCCTCGAGCGATTTAGCTTTCCTCTCTTTCAGATACAGCGACAGGCTCGGGTGGCAACTGGTGAGAAATTGCTCTCTGATTAAAAGCTCTCTAAGCTCCCCGTACTCCTGTGCCGTCTCTGAAAGTTCGATCCACCTGTCAAAATAATGGCTGAGCCGCGCAGCATACTGCGTTGCCGTCTCGCCATCAGCTGGCTTTCCCGTACAGAACCGATCGCGGAAGCCTTCCACAGTGAATCGAAATCGCTTCAGCAAAGCAGCTTTCACTTTCGTGTAATTAGCTGCATCGGTAGGTGTCAGCCTACCGTACACACTGAGCGCTTCGCCACTCAAACAAGTGCTCAAAGCTGTTGCCCATTGCTGCTCCGGCCAATTTTGGCTTCTAGCTATCGTCTCAAACCTGTGCAGGTATGCATCAAGGTCATCTTTTCTCTCATCAAACGCCACAAGCAGTTTGCTTGGGTTCAATCGGAAGCTATGATCTTCCCTTTCACTGCTCTCCACTCTAGCTTGCACGGGAGTCTCTATGCGCTGCTGCAAACGGAGCCGTTCGAGTTCCAATTCGTGCTGCCGTTGCCTTTCCCTCTCAGCCATCTGCGCCTCTCTTTCTTCTTTCTCCCTCTCAGCTGCTAGCCTCTCTTTCTCGAGCTCTGCTGCTTTTTCTTCCTTAACTCTTTCTCTTTCTTCTTTTTCCTTTTGGCTGACCCACTTCCGTAGTTCGGCCCCAGACAAACCCATCTTCTCACCAAGGGCAACTAACTTCTCGAGATCCATGATGCCCGTCAAACAAAACCTAGCCGCGTGCACAAAATCTCTGCCTAACTTCGAATTCAAAAACACTCTCTGCACACAGGTTAGCGAGAACGCGGTGCAACACTCAAAATCGTTCGCAAGCACTATCAACGTCTCAAGGCTCTTTCTCCCTACTTTGGACACACTTTTGCACCAAAAAGGTCCTGTGTCGCGGACGCCAGAATAATTGTCACTGATCCCGTTAATGGGGATGGCGATCGCCGGGCGGATTCTAAGGGCTGGCGTCAAGGCCCTCCGAAAACGCACCACGAAAGCGCGGACAATTTAGAGTTGGTCCTTTGGCGCGCCAGCGAACGCCGGTTGTGGTCCAAAGACCGAGTCAGAGCCGAGAGTCGATAACACAAACGAAAACGAAATATATTCTCCGTTAAGGCAATACAAATAACACAAACACGTGCACACTCGGCTGGTACCAGTTACAACTTCACAATATAACTCAGATAGTGTTTACACAACGGGAGCTAACCAAACAGATCACACGCAACAAATGCAATCACATGCATTAAACTATTCAATGACCGTTAAAGTCCTGAATAGATAGTGGCGTATCCAGTCCACAATACTTGGACGGTAAACGAATGCTTCTCTTCAAGGAAACACTCACGCCAGCTCCAGCGTTGATCGTCGTAGCTCAACCGTCGTCGTGACTTGTCACGGCTCACACG
This sequence comes from Rhipicephalus sanguineus, assembly GCF_013339695.2. Classification (NCBI taxonomy): domain Eukaryota; kingdom Metazoa; phylum Arthropoda; class Arachnida; order Ixodida; family Ixodidae; genus Rhipicephalus; species Rhipicephalus sanguineus. Next base: position 20,506,437 of record NC_051185.1, read on the forward strand.
GCGTCGTCATCGGATTCTTCCAGATCCACGAGCGATTGACCGCACACCATCATAAACACGTCTTCTTTGGCTAACGGAGCCACACTTAGCGTAACTTCACCATCACCGGGCCGACTGACTCGCGCACTCCGGTCTCGACTTCGCTCTCACTGACTTGCCGACTCCCTTCACTGACTGACTTCTCGACTCCTGTCTCGACTCTCTCACTGACTGCCCTACTTCACTACCGTCCATTGCACGCTTTTATCTCTTCTCCCCTGGGTTCTAGAAGCGTCGAGATGTTTCTTCTGCGTGCAGTACAGCTAAGCCTGGGGAAAGGGCGAGAGCTTTCTCGTATGTTCGAATCGCGACGGCATCGCGCGCGGATGCGTCCCCCTTTCCTTCCAGAAACATCTAGGATTTGCCGGACGTTTGATCGCGTCGTCTGCGCCTGGCTCGATTGGGTGAGGAGGATGCGGCGCGCCGGCGTCTTTTGATGCTTGTTTTTTCGTCTTTTCGCACTTCTTGGCGAGCGGTTCGCGCCGTTCTGTCTCGTAGCAGTTTGAAAGCGGCCTCGCGCGCGCTTTATAACGCGATCGTTTGTGACATATACATAGAGGCGACAATGTTTGAGGCCCGTGTGCTTAGATTTAGGTGCACGTTAAAGAACCCCAGGTGGTCGAAATTTCCGGAGCCTTCCACTACGGCGTCTCTCATAATCATATCGTGGTTTTGGGACGTTAAACCCCAGATATTATTATTATTATATCATATACATAACATCATTGTGCAATTATGTTCTGCCCCAGACTCATCTGCCCAGAAAATGGAAATGAATAAATGTCTAAATTTTCGCACTCTTCTTCATGATCGGCCTACCTACGGTCATGGTGAGCAATATGGCTAACACTCTAACTATAACTAACGATATAACTAATGAAATGAAAAAAGAATTGAAACTAAAATCTCCTAGTGCCTCCATCCCGCATTCCCGGATTTCATGCTCTGCCTACAAGTTTTCAATCTCATCCCGATATGCCAACTAATTAAGCTCTGGGCTGTGTTCCCGTTTCCGCGCGCACGGTCATCGTGCCAACCTAATAGAGCTCCAGTTACTGTCTCACTACTTATTGCATGACACGACCTGCCTAACACCTGTAATTTCAGGTTATTTCCCTTAGTCTCTAATGTAGAATTTCGTCGTCGAGTGTTTGATCTTTCAGCAAGAAAAATTATTTAAACTAGCTTGCATTTCTTTCAAGAGGCATTAACTAACTCATTCCCCAACCACGCATGTTTCACAGGCAGTGGGAGGCATGGCTTGCGCACGAGGACAAGCAGAGCCAAATAGCTTTGCTTGACCAGGTCCAGCGAGCCGCTCGTGCCAGCGGAGCCCTGGACTGAGGGCCCGACCAAACTGCCTGCATTTTATTTTTTTTTTCTGAATAAAGTTTCTTCCTCCTCCTCCTTCCCCAAGTTGGCTTCAGATGAAGACAGATAAGGTACATATCACATCCAAAACCTTTGTGAGATCTTTGAATAAGTTTCTGTCATATAACGTGCGGCTTTCTGGGGACTTGGTAGACTAGAAAAAAGACTCAGTGCGCAAATCCGCAGCGATGGATACATGACGAACGTGCGGATAAATTCAGGGAAATAAGTAATCTACCGGCTGCTGCGTGTGACAGCAATGACACCTTTAGCTGTCACCGCACCCCTCTTAAAATTATTCGCTTAACCTCATAGCCCTCGTATGTCACACGTACGTACCATCATTTGTTTGGTCTTTAGAGAGCCCAGTGCTTTACTTTTGAGATATGCCACGCCTAAACACTCACTCACTAACACGCTGAATCGGGAAAACATTCAAGCCTGTATATATCTGTGAACTTACGTATGTGCTTCTATTGGTTACAATAATTGCCGCGTTAGTTCTAACGTGCTATCGTTGCATGCACAAGAATTGATGTCAGCGAAATACTTTCAAAATGATGCCAACGAATACACTTTCATGGAGGCCTAACAGCTCTCGCCTTGGCAATCAATCAATCAATCAATCAATCAATCAATCAATCAATCAATCAATCAATCAATCAATCAATCAATCAATCAATCAATCAAATCTGGCTCACGTCTCGTATCTGCGCGGTATTCCACAGGTGGCCCTGTGGCGGCTGTAGAATCGGTTCTCGAGGTCGATCTTCGTCTCTCCAATAAGGTCGTCGCTGCCCAGCAAGTCCCAGTCGTAGATCTGCACGTTCAGTAGCGAGTCCTGCGGGAAGGTCGCCTCCATTTCGAAGCACCTGCGACATCACCACTCCAACCAGTCATGGCGCGTATTCACAGATAAAGAAAGCTATTGCAGTATAGTTCTGCGTAAGTTTTGAAACGCGTAAGCATTTCTGTGCCGACTCAACGAGAAAACTTTCCGTCCGTATCTCTGTCACATGAGCCGATCGCCGCATTTAGGAGATAAACAACTCAGATAAAAAACGCATTCGCCTAAGCCATCGTCTTCTTTTTCTTCGCAGTCGAGGTATTGATCCTCGCCCGCCCCCCTCGGCAAGCTTTCTGCACCTAACGTGGTTTTTCACGGCCTACAGCTGGGGTTTAAAAGTCACCTCAGCTAGCGGTCCGCAGTTACGAAATTTAGTCCCCGCCAGGGCCGGGACAAAAAAAAAAGTTGAAGTGGGAGAGGGGTGCGGTTTGAACAAAATGTTACCAAACGCTGCCATCTGAAACAAGCCATTTCCTATATCTCATGTTGGATCACTTCAGTCACGTTTCCCGACGCTGTAGATTCGTGACACTTCGCAGTAGCGTCTGTTATAGCGCTCTAGTTGCACAGCGGCAAACAACACTTTTCGGCATTGCAACGATAGAGAAAAAAAAACAGTCTGCCAGAATGCGCGCACACCAAAGAACCGTACCCAGTCACAGGAAACGCGAGGCAACCTGCTCACACACGCGATCCCACAAAAAAAGCACACGAAAAAGCACACGAACACGTATAAAGCCCGAGGAAACCACATTCTAGCACAAACCGGAGTCTGCCTTATGTACCGGAACAGTGGCGTGCTCACCAAAAACAGCGGCCGCAACACGCCTTTTTCACGACGCCCCGGCGCATGCGCCCTCCCCTAGCGGAAAAGTTGCGAAACGGCTTCTGATCTCGGAGGCTTTGCTTCTGACAATACCGGTTATCTCGGCCCCTACCAAACCCCTACCAAAACGGTAGGGGGTAGCACAGGAAAATGAAAGAGGTGGACTGTCAACTCAGTCGAGACGCGCTCGCCCATTGACGGCGTTGAGACGCAACAGGAGGCACCATTTTTTTATGTAGCGGCCGTGATACGAGACGCTGAGGAGTGCTACCTTCGCGGATAAACTTTTCTTGGCAACGAAACGACGGTTTCAGAGCCAATTCGAGCGTATCCTAACGCCAAATGAACGTAGTTCCACAACTGCGTCCGTATTGTCTACCTGAGATATAAAAAAATATGTCTTTATTTCCTACATGTGGCTCTTTGAGACAGGACGCAGCACACACACACCAATGCGATATTTGTACGTATCTCACTTTATACGTTGCCACTTTGCGTTTTTGAACTTCAAACGCTAAGCGGCGTCGCGTCGGTATGCAACGCTGATTGCGCGAAGCCATCACTTTCCACAGCGGTGCGACCAAGGGGTACGACACATGCGCCAAACCGTACTACTTCGCGTAGGAGTACATACGAAGGTTATTTGCCAAAAAAAAAAAATGTTGCCCGCGAGTACAGAGGGAAGATGAAAGAGGCCATGCCAATGGCGCCCGAAAGTGGTGTGCCGGGGACAGCCGCTACCTACAATTAAGAAGCAATTCTTACGCATCACTGAGACAACTCCCGAAGGAGATTCTGCATGAATTTCTTTTAAAGTAAACGCTCCGTTCAGTTTAAACAGGGTATGAAAAGAATAGCCGACATTGGCCATCATTATCCAACACATGCCGCAAGCCTTGGCCGCAACAAGAGCCAGCGGCAGCCGTCTGTTAAGGCCCGCTCACGCTAGCGGCAAGTCCACAGCAACGGCACGCTGCCGCAGAACGTCCGCCGTCGCCGCACGCGCGAGAGCTGTCCAACTTGCACGGCAAGCTACGCCGGCAAGCCTCCGAAAAACATGGCCGCAGTGTCAAAAGCGGTTGTCGTCCGCCTCGAATCTATCAAGTGGCCGCCGTGCGCTCTGTAGCGTGTAAGCTCTGAACTGATGCTTCCATTTGCTTTAGACTCATGCCCTTAAAGGGACCATGAAACGGTTTTTTGAAGTTTTGTCAGCGTTTAGGCAGGAGCATCCCCAAATCATTCGCACCAGAAATTAAGCGACGCACCGTGTACCAAGGCCGCTACGGAATTTATATCTATACCCTTCTCCTCACCACTGCCTTGCACCCTCAACTCACAGACACCCAGACATCGCCGGCGATCGCAGCGCTCTCATGAGCGCACGGTTTGAGCTTCGCCCAGTCATGGTCTCAGATATTGTGCGCCGACGGGTTGCGCGCAATCTCGGAGGCCCAACAAAGACGAAGCTCGCGGAGTGGTTGATATCTGCTCCGACAGGTGCCGCCACACTACCAGCAGATCTTATTTTATTCTCCTGTACGGCGACAATCTGCAAAAGCATGCGGACAAACAGAAATAATTCGAGAACGATCACCGATAAGCGTAAACTCGGGCAATGTGGTTGTGTCTTCAGGGGTGAAGTTAAGCCACAAAAACGTGGATCGTGGCGTTGAACGGATAGCGAGAGCGCGACGCTCATTGCAGCGACGAGCTGAAGAGATAACGCTCGCCAGATGCCTCACGAACATTGCACGATGTCGCAGCTTTGCAAGTCACCAATTGCTAGAAATTGCTAGATACGTGGTACACAACAAGGCTAGGGCAATTAATTATGTCCAAGAAAAGAAACCTCGAGATAAACACTGTCGCTCAGCTCACGTCAACACGGAGTACGTTGTAACACAGGCAGACGACGCTCGCTGCCCACAGGAGGTTCAGTGACGTGTACTGGACATATCCAATCAGATCAGCCGCCTGCGTGACGTCGCGCTTCCAATACGACGCGCACTGCAAGTGGGCGGTTCGAAAACGCGTTTGGCTGAGCCGCTGTGATCGGTGGCGATTCGCAGCTTTAGAGCTTTGTAATAAATTACACAGTTTATGCACAGAGCTTAAATCGGTCTGTAAATGATCCTTAGGACTTGCTCTACCGGCTCAATGTGTTCGTACAAAATCGTCAAAACCGTTTCAGGGTCCCTTTAAGCTTCGACAGCAATGTATTCGTTCCAATTCGGCCCCATTTTTGAGAGCCGTAGTCAAATAATCGATGCTGTAGGCTTAGCGAGTCGAGATGGCCGCTTCCGAATGCTCGGAGGACATAGATTACGCGTTTGTTAGTTGCTTCTAATCCTCCATAGCTGGCGTCACTTGACCTCGCGCCAGCTTGGGGACACTTTATTTGGTTGTACGCGACGCTTTTTTTAATGCCGGGCAGACTAAAAGGCTCTATTGACTGCTGGAACCATGCCTGGCAATGACACGAACGACATGCGCACTTCTATAGCTTGAAAAACGGGGAGCAGAAAGCAAGCAGCTCGAAGCGTCCCGCGGCAGACGCACATGACGCGGAAAGCCGAAAGCAGACGACGCGGCGCGCCGTAGTCATGGCAACCGCTCCTCCGTCGCTGATTGGCCACGGTGGTCTCCGGCAGCCGCAGAACGGCACGAAAATGGGTCTCGGACCGATTCTTCCAACGGCAAAGAACGGCTGACGTGCGCGAACGAAATCGCTTGCGCACGGCAGCCTGAGAACGGAAAACGGCAGACGGCGAGCTGCCGTGCCGCTAGCGTGAGCGGGCCCTTAGACTCGCCGAAATAGAGCGGCCTTGCGCTCCTGCCTAAAAATAGCAAAATTCCCGAAAAGTACGTTATAGATGGATCCAGCAATTACGATAGCTTAAAAAATTGTAAGCAGTCCTTCTTTCATCATGCTGCACGATAACCGTTCAGTTTTGTAACAGCGTAAAGTGTACTAGTTTTAGCTAAAGTAAACGTCAAAGTAGAGTAACTCTTAGGGTCACCGCATATTACTTACAGCGTTGCTTGTTTGTTTTCTAAACACAGCTTATAGAATTCGCTGCTCCGGTTTGTGCGAGCATTAGAGACTGCATACTGCTCTCCTATAGTAGAGTTCAAATGGCATTCTAGACCGTTCACCTTTTATGTTAAACACACTTCTTAAGGCGAAAGCCTAGATGCCTCATCAAACGCGAAAATTGACCGGTGTCCCACGTCGGCTCCTCCTGTCGGCGTCCACACGAGTGATGCGAAAAGTAATCATCACGTGATGACGTCACAGATCGCCAGAATTTGTGACGTCATCTTATGCACCTTAGCTTGGTCAATGGTGGGCCCATCACGGAGGCAGTGCGAAACCAGGCGAGGTGCCTCCGATCCTGGAGGCAATGCAAAACCGCATTAGCTTCAGAAAGCTTTTGGAGGATGGCGGCGCAGGAACGGTACATCGACTGAGAAGAAAAAGACGGCTTTCGCCTTCCAGTCGTCTTAGGTGTCTGCATAAAGTACCCTGTGAGTTGTTGAATGTACAGGATCTGGGGCGGCTTACTGCTGTCCTGTAGTAGAGTACAATGTACTGTAAATCGCAACCACTTTAGTTTCTAAACTCACAGCACGACTTCTTGGGCTGGGGGCAGCTGCGCACAGCTCTCCATTAGTCGAGTGCACAGTACTCTTAATCGTGCACCTGTTATTTTAAACCAGTCGTACTCCTCTTTTCTTGCATCATACTCCTCTTCTAGGTACTCCTCTTCCCTTGCGTAATAGTTGCCATCGCAAAGCAGTTAGCAAGCATAAAACGATACAAAAAAAAGAAAAACTCGCACGGTCCCTTATACATTTGTCTAAGACGACTCAGAGGCATTGCAAGCTTTCTGCACCTCGCCTTGTTTTGCCCTGCCTCCGTGACCCACCTTTGACCAAGCAACGATGCCATGTGGTGACGTCACCACGGGACGTCACGTAATGGTGACGTCATGATGACGCCACAAATTTTGAGGTTTCTCGACTTCGTGATGACGTCATATGGTGACGTCATCTCGTGATTATGATTTTTTGCAACATTCGTGTTGGCGCCGCCGACTCGGGACGCCGCCGGTCAATTTTCGCGTTTGATGACGCATCTAAGGCTTTCGCCTTAATAGGCACGTAGACGAACACTTACGCATTTAGTCCCAGTTCTTCAATACTGTTGAGGTACAAACAGATACACCTTGAAAGTGTACGTATACCCGTGAAGACGAGTTGAAACTCTATTTCTACACTCGATATGTCCGTTTTGCAGTTGGAAGCCGAACTCGGAGTTAATGAGGAGTTATATCATCTTCTAGATACAAAAAAAAAGGTACTCACTTTCCGAACACTGGATTAAGTTGCTTTGACACGTAGTTTTCCTTATCGCTGTTCCTCTTGCTTCCCAGGTTGATGACGATGTAGGGATCCGCTTTGCCATTCATATCCGCTGGATGCAAATCGGTCGCCTTGGGTAGGAAGTTTTGATAAATTGCATTACCCATTTGTATGCATCATTTTTATTTTAACATGTAGTGATCGGCGATTGGAACGTGATGCTTGGAGCGCGTGGCTGCTGGCAGTGAGCCTGACGGTGAGGGCGACAGTGGTCGTGACGTATGGTGACTGTATCCGGTAAACAGTCGTTCACTCTGTGGTTCTCGGTGGCGCCGGCGGAGCGCTGCAGTCCTTCGTGGAGCACGCCCACCAACTCCAGCCACTTCGCGCGACGCGGCACGTGAGCGCAGTGTTTTGAAGCCATGGCAAGCAGCACTCCGCTGGCACCATCGAGGACCACGGACTGAACGATTGTCTACCGGATGCAGTCACCATGTGTCACGAATGCTGTCGCACTCACCGTCAGCTCAATACCAGCAGCCGCACGCTTCGAGTATCGCGTTCCAATGTTTGCTCTTCAAGCAAAAAGCAACTAATCAATTCAGGGTTCGCGCAATTTACCGATAGTTCTGTTTCCTTGCTATCTACGCTAGCAAAAGTGACAGTTGTAATCATTTTGCGGCTTATTAGTTTTTTGTTATTATTATGATGGCCAGGGGCTCTGCCGGGCATTACAAAGTGTGATGGGTAGACCGTACGAGGGGCTGTGCAGAACTTTCTCAAGAAACAGGAAATCGACCCTGATTTTCATTAGACAACGGAACAGAAGCACAAAACTGAATCATTTTAACACAGTTGGTACGTTCTGCTCTTTTAAAGGAATAAAACATGATAGGGCTAGGTAGCCAAAAACGTGCTATCGTCAAAAAAGCATCGAATAAATTGAAAGAGTTCATACCCTACGTTTATACGTTAGGTATACAATTGTGTATTGCGTAACAAATTTGATTGGTCTAGCTAAGTTACAAAACGTATGTTCCGCGGAATAGGCACATTAATTTAATGCGAAGGTAATGCAAAAAATTCATGCGAAGTTAATGTCATGCAAAGGAATTTCGCTTGCTTTATATCGAAAAATTCGATGATATTTTCTGAATAATTTGTGACGACGAGGATGGCGACGATTAACTGAATCACGTGGTATCAGGAACCCGGGTCATCTGCATATTTGCCCTAGCAGGTGTATCTACAAATCTGACAATAATCTATCTATGAGTTCAGCGATGGGGGCAGCTCGCATCACTATTTCTCCACTCTGGTTTTGTTATCTTCAATCTGTTAGGTACGTCAGAGTTGAAAGAAAATAAAAGTTTGGCGAAGCTCACGAAATTGTCATAAAAGCTCTCCTATCCTCCGACTCTTTAGTAACGGTAGATTTGAGGGATTGATAGGGGCCGCTCACCTTGACGACGTAGACCCTGATAAGAACGTGTATCGGATCGTTACTGGGCAGTCCCTGGAACAGCCCGTACGTCGGATCGGCGCCCGTTATCGTGTAGTCCTGGATGTCCTTGGGCAGTGGAAACCGGTAGACTTGAAGGGAACCCTTATCAAGATAGGGAAGAATAAGAATGAGATATATCAGGCAGTTTCAGCATTGTTTTCGGTGAGCGGGCTCACTCAGTCACATGCACTGTATTAAGTATACGAAGACTTAATAAGCGATATTGTAACAATAAAACGGCGTTCGAACGAAGATCTTACGTAAAACAAGAATGCGCCGAGATTTCGGTTTGGTAAACTGTCGCACGGGCGAAACATCAGATACTGATACCATGCACTGCCAACCGCGGCCGACAGTAGTTAACATTGGAAAACCCCAACACTAGGCAGCATTGGGAAGACAGTTTGGCAACATTAACCACTGCAGACCATTACTAACAGTTCGGCAATGTTTGGTGGTGCAAGGGAACGTTAGCCAGTCTTAGTATTGTGTTTAGAGGGGTTGTTCCCTACTCTGCAACAGTTCGTGACAACTTCTTACGGAACACGTATTTGAAAATAATTAATGTTCTAGCTTTTATTTTGTGTACTTTATAGTTTATATGATAATTTGTCACACCTTACTTCACTAGTACGTTTTTTACAGGTTTAGCCCTGACAACGATGTTTTGTGAAACCGTAGACTGGTTTTGAAACAGCAGCATACGTGCCATACAGTGATATATCTGGAGTTTTACGTGCCAAACGACGATATGATTATGAGGCACGCCGTAGTAGAGGGCTACGGAAATTTCCACCATCTTGTGTTCTTTGACGTGCACTGACGTCGCACAGTACACGGGCCTCTAGCATTTCGCCTCTATTGAAATGAGACCGCCGCAGCCGCGATCGAGGCCACGACCTTCGGGTGAGCAGCCGAGCACCGTAACCGCTGAACCACCGCGGAAGACTACCACAAAGCAGATTCGCATAAAGGTAGGTTGCTAAAAACCATTCTTAGCAAGAAACGGTGTTAAGGAAAAACTCCCCATGCATGTCAGTGAACGAGTCAACAGGAATGATCGACACTTTGGGTTGACACATCCGCCACGGTGGTCTTGTGGTTATGGTGCTCTACTGCTGACACGAACGTCGCGTGGTCTGATCGCGGCCGTGGCAGCCGCATTTCAAATGGAGGCGAAATGCTTGAGGCCCGTGGACTTAGATTTAGGTGCACGTTAGAGAACGTCAGATGGTCAAAATTTCTGGAGCCCTCCTCTATGGTGTCCCTCATAATCATATTGTGGTTTTGAGACATAAAACTCCGACAATTATTAGTATTACCGTGAGTTGACGATACCTTGAATAGGCCGACGACCCTGTTCTGGTCGTCCAGATCATCGCCACTTCGCTTGCCACGGTACAGCTCAAATGTGTGCAGCCACTCTCGGAAGCCATTGAACTCGGGAACGTTCTCTAGTTCCGTTGGGTAGATCTGGAACGATGAGTCAGATAACCACAAGTTAAGAATATTTAGATGATGCCCATAATCATACTGAATGTTGATAGCCAATGATTGCTGCGTAGACCTCGCCCAAACGTAAACAAGTCACATTATTTGAACATTAACGGAGCCAAAGAATAGCAACATATTTCTAACTGGTCAGTGTTGTAGTCAGCTTTCATTTCTCGTACCTAAGCAGGCGCGTAGTTAGAATACTTCGTTAAATCGTTGGTTAAGGCGCGATCACAGAAGACTGTTGCGAGTGTTTTGAGGGAGTCGAACCAACATTTCTTTTCCGCACCATATGCTGCCTAAATTAATTTTCTAGATCACGCCGGTTAGAATTTGTAGAAAGGTTAGGACACTGGGCAAGAATGCTTCCATATTACAAAATTTGGAAGCGCACATACTCCAGTGTTTCAGTTTTGTAAACAGGTTTGTAAACAGCAGTACGTCAAGCATAAAGACAGAAAGGAAATGCACTACAAGAAGCAACACAGCTTTACTTTGTGCAGTATTAAAGATATTTTTTTAATTATTCACCGCTATTTGCACTTCTCGTGCTGAATTGGACAACGCGTGCGATTAATGTAGCCTAGTCAACTCAGATTTAACAACCCCAGCATGTATTTGGTCTCACCTTGATCAGTCCGTCCTGGGGTATGCGGCCCCTCTGCGTCTTTGGGGACAGTCTCTGGGCGAACCGGACGGCACTCGATGCACCCTTGAACGTCTTCTTCTTCTTTTCCGTGCTGTCCTTGTGGTGGCTCAGTTCTAGCCGCTCCAGCTCTTTCTCCATCTTCCGCATGTCCTTTGCACTGAGTTGACTCTCTGGGTAATGTACAGACGGGTCCACTGTTAAAGGGAACACTTGCGTGCAGGGCATGTCCGGATTTCGCTCTCTTGCAAAAGCGTAGTCGCTTAGATTTGCACAACACAACTGATCGTTGACAGTTCTGACTCCCTTTGACGGGCTAATGCCGTGCGCAAACAATCATTCCACAACCACTTGCCGTTAGGGGGCAAACAATATGAAAAGTGCTAATCTGAGTGTTCTCTTTAACAATGGACCGGACTGTACATGCATGATGTGATGCAAATCTGCGTGGAGTTACGTTGTCGTTATAGAAAGCTGAGCTAGCTGGTAGGGATTCATGCCAAATGATAGCATGCGTGCAGACACGGACGCGAGAGAAAAGCCAGGACAACGCAAACGCCGTGCTCTGTTTGGCTGACTTTTCTCATTCGCCTGTGTTTGCATGCATACCATCTTTTATCATGAAGCACTGCTGATTGGGCGAGTTGGCGCATCATATTCTTGTATTGCTGTAGCGCAGCTCACTTTTAGCACGGAGGAAAAGGGACATAAGCAAGGAAGCAAAGAGACAGGCACCGGGATGAGCGCTAAATTCGTGCTCAACTTCATGCTCAAACTCATGCTGAAACTGAGCTGCGCTATAGCAATACAAGCTCTGGAGAAGACAAATTAGCTTTATGGTGGTATTACTCTACTTACGGGAGCATATGCAAATCTACCCTCTCGCGTCCCTTCGCCAAGGCGATCTGTGAACGGAAAATGGCGAGTGGTTGTTTCCTGGTGTACTGTATTTGTTCTGATATATTAGCGCTAGTTAGCAGTGGCTGTTGCCGGCTTAATGCTGGCTTAGTGACTATATACAGCGGGCTTCAAACAGTAGGCTTGAGACGTAGTCGTGCGCATTGAATTTTCGAGTTTATATTTCGTGAGGACTAGATTTTTATTATAGCTTTCATGTCTTACTAGGGAACTTTTTTTTTTTTTTGCGGTGCTAGCTGGCAAGAATTTTTTTTTTACCCTGACCGAGAAGTGGTCAAGCGAAATCCCGATTTAGTTCTCATGAAACGCTCCGCGTTAAACGGTCACTGTTTCTCTAAATACGTTTCTCATTTCTAGGCACACACTACGCAAATCTCTTGGAGCAATGGTTACACGTTCAGTTCAATGTCTTTATTTTCTTGACAAGTCAAGAGGCAGGCGAGGCCTAAAGGCTTATGTGCCTCACAAAGGTCTGCGCCCCTACATACACTTCAGTTAACTATGAATCTATGAATATTCTCTTTTAGAGCATATTGTTCTTATAAGTTATGTTTGAGGAGTAGTATGTATTTATTTATTATGAATACCTTCAAGCACCGTAGGGGAGTCAGCTACACACGAAAATTAATTCAAATATAGACCAAATCAGGTGAAGGCGGCATTATTGTATGCATTCTTTTAAGTTACAGAAACACTGAGAAACATTAATTACACAAATGGTAATACAATTAGCTATATAAAAGAAAAGATGGCATGGCACTAAAGAAAAGTGCCCGGTTAAACGATAAGAACTGAAGGCGTACTATGTGAATACATTTGTATGCTCATGCATATGAGCACGATACAGGGGCGTAGCCAGAATTTTTTTTCGGGGGGGGGGGGTTCAACCATAACTTTATGTATGTTCGTGCGTGCGTTTGTATGTGTGCGCGTATATATACGCCAGCAAAACTGAAAATTTTCGGGGGGAGTTTGAACCCCCCCAACCCCCCCCCCCTCTTGGCTACGCCCTTGCACGATAGTATAGAAAAACAAAATCAGGCATCTGTGTCTAAAGAAAGCACCGAGTCGAATAGCGATTTCCGTATAACCAAGACAAGATAGACAATCATTTAAACTGCATATATCTGATACGCGCATACACAATCGATAAATATTTACATAACGCTCACAAGATATCTGCTCGTAAAGCACCGAAATATGGACGCACAATGTTCTGTGGTCTCTAAACTCAAGCCATATACACGCAATGACCACTTAAATCTTTACGCCATATAGGACAAACCCTAATGCATTACATGACCTGGCCTGCTGCATCACATAGGTGACATTATGTATTCGTGACAGTTTCGCCATTGACGCTTTCACCGACCTCCGTCACTGGACATGTCATAGTTGTCGTCGCCGGGCCTCAGGTTGTTGCCCGGTAGTCCGTTATGATCGCTGGAGTCCTGAAAAGGATGATTTGATAATTACAATGTTGCAAATAGAACGATAAGTAGTTGAGCAGGTTTAGTGCAAACTTAGAGACTGTCGCAGTGATACAGTGGAACCCCGCTGATACGTTCTTCACAAGAACCGGAAGATAAAACGTATTATGTACAAAATCGTACTTACCAAATTGTTTAAAAATAGGAGGAAGATATGAATTTTCCTATTCATTCGTATATTTTCGTATGAAACATTTCACTCGTATGAAATATGAATGAAACGCTTCACTAGATGGCGCGGTGCATCGCCTGGCGCATAATCATCATCATTGGACGCAATGGCCGGGCCTGGCAGCCATCTTTATGCCGCAAAACCGACGCTGCTGCGGCCTCACGGCTCTGTAACGTGCAGTTCGTGGCTTGTTGGAACGTGGTTTGAGCTAGTGTACCGAAGAATAAGCGTATAATTTCTATATATATCAGTATAATCCACTTTCGCGGTCGTATTATCCAATTTTGGGCAAAAATGTGATCCTATTAAACACATGAAAATGCATTATTTCCAGTGAACCTTGGCCGGAAACAATAGGAAAGACGTATTAGGCCGAAAAACGTATAATACGGAATCGTATCAACGAGATTTCACTGCATATGGTTTCAGGTA
>NC_051185.1:20520640-20575640 GCF_013339695.2 Rhipicephalus sanguineus
TACGAAAAAACCAAGATAGCGTTACTGAAATTTTGGCAAGAAATATTGGAAGAGATTTGTCACATTTGAAGATATTACCGTTGTTTGAAAAACAAAGGAAAATGAAAGATTGTGAATTTGGATGCTTACACTCGTTATCTCTTTCCACCATAATCGCTTTATATGTAGAAAATGTCTGCAAATATTTTCAACCTAATCAATGGAACAGCTTTCCGCATATATTCACGAAATGTAAGACTCACAATTCCACGCAATATTCTTATGTGAAACGGCGTTCGACTTTAGTAAGTAAAAAAGAACTATTAGCGGTAAAAATTTTGTTATTGAAACTATTGTAATGTGCGAGGCATTTTATGAAGTTAGGCAGAGTCGTAGTAGTGCACGTGTATTGATTCATTACATTGTTGTGGCATTAACTTTACATTTTTATCAGAACAGATTGCCTACAGTAGCCAACAGTGGTCACCAGTTAGCCAGTAATATCCAACATGAGCTACCACTGGATGACCATTAGCTAATATTAGCCAGTCTTCGTATTAGGCATGTAAATACAGCAGACCTCACACAAGCTATACTTTCTTTTGAAAAAGTAATCAATGCTCTAACGTGAATTTAGTCTTGATTATAACCGTATATGATCGTTGGTATGCCCTACTTGACACCACTGGATCTTTTTAAGCCAAATTTTGTTCAGAACTTTTTTTTTCCTACTGACCCAGAAATGCGTCATAAACTCCAGATTACTTCCCGCATAAAATGCTTGGCATTATAATATTGTCTGCACTTTTTTCTATTATATCTGTAATATAAGTGGAAGGAGCAAATATGTGTATTGAGGTGTCCTTTACCTTGTTCTCATTTTTTCAAAACCAATCTTTCTGTTTAGGACAAAGGCATCGGCGACGATTATAGCTATTTCAAGGTACGATCACTCACCTAGCTTAGCCAGCATCCGCACGCTTTTAGAGTGAACCCATGCACACTGCATTATCCGCTCTTGCTTGACCCGGCACATGTAGAAGACAACCTGCACATAGATATGAAACATTTCTTTTTGCCGCTGCCTTTTTAACAACTTGTTATCCTATCGCTATCCTTACATAGCTTCCTAATGCGCACCGCTAATATACCGCTGCTAGCTATCGCGCAAGTAAGCTAGTTGATAGTACACCCCTTCAAAGTACCATGAACAAGGCACAACAGCACACCTAACGGAACGCTTATTTGACTACGAACTTACAATTTATTGCGATGACTACAAGGCGTACACTAGTCAACATGCGAGGAATAATGGGAGGAAACTAATTAGGAAAGTAAAATAAAGCAAAGAAAGAAGCGTCACCGCTTGCGTCAGCTGCCAACACTAAATATGAAAGATTTCATTTCCAGAATAGAGTTTCCTTTGACAAAATCGACACAGTCTTGGCTTATTTGAGGTCCTATACGGGAATGTTTGTGGCCTGCGTTGGTCAAACAATTATGGGACATCAGTACAGACTTAGGCTAAGTAAGCGTGCACTGCTTTATGTTGAAAAGATCAGTTTTATGTGACAATTATTGATTCAGAAGCTGCCGCTGAATCGACAGCATATCTACTTAGGTTTAGTTACGTAAGTGAGGTTAGGTTAATAGATCAGATGTGCGCGAGAGGTGTGTGCTGTTCTCGTAACCACGTACTGCTGCGGAAAAAATTGCTGAATCGATGAGCAGTGAAGATACAGTGTCGGAAAAAAAGCAGAAATATCGTGACTTCGAGGTGGATTAACGCTGCACGAGCACATGTCTGGAGTCTTTCTATCATTCTTTCTTTTCACACTTTTGTTTGTTTTATTCACTGTTTATTATAGCTTTCCCTGTGTGTGCATATTTTGGGGGGCATATTGAAAGCAAAGCAATAAAAGTGCAGTTATTACACTGTCCCGAGCTTTGTGACCGTGAGCACAAGTACGTGCTTTCGTGTACGCCTTAATTGGAACGTCGCGGCTCGCATTGGACTGGCTGCTGCTTTGCGTATTGCTAGCCTGTTAAAAGCTACCTGCTTATAGCTTCATGTGTTGCTGCTTTTGAATACGTATCTCGACAGCAAAAAAAAAAAAAAAAAACATGTTTTTATCGTGTTTAAATGAAGGCGCGCTTTCTCGCTGGTGGGAATAACTACTTTACAAGCACTGGGTGTACAGCACCAGTGCTCAAAAATGATTGTCAAACTGAGACTGGGAAACAAAATTACATTTAATGAGCCAGCAGAGAAACCAACGAAAGGCTAATTGCCTTCGTGAGATTTGTGATGTTGCTGCCGTGTACTACAACTTGATTAAGAATAAAATACTGCCTGCCGTTTCAACTCAGAAAGCAGTAACGTAAAAGAACTTTTACCCACAACATAATTTCATTGTGCAATTAATCTTCTTAACAGACATTGAGGAGTTCCCATATATCACGATATTTCTTAAATGTGTAGTAAGTAAACGTGCTTGCGGTGCATTCTTTACGAGTTGCGAATAGATTTCGAGAAGTTAATTCAAGACATGTTTGGGACACATGATGACACGCATCGTTATCGGCCTATACTAAACTGTATACACACCCAGCCCACCTCATCCCCTTCCCCGTCCGCACGCCTATCGCACGATGCTTTCTTGCGTATTGTCCGCTTTCTTTCCAAGAAAACTAACTGCTATACAACCTCACGAGGCAGCCTTTCCCTCACGTAGTACAGAAGTCAGGCTAACCCTCGCTGTAAAGCAACGCTATCGTCCCGTATAACAAAACCACACGCGTTCAATGTAAATAAGGAGAACCTAGATTCTCCCATTTCCTTGCTAGATTCCCTATCCAGTGCCACGAGATAAGTAGTTCACCTCGTGTTTCCTTCGCTGCTGCCGCATTGCCTGCTTTCAGCCTGGGAAGAAAGTGAGCCAGAGCGCACGCTGGATGGTTCAAGCCAAGCTGCGCATGCATCTCTGGCTGGGCACCACCAAGCACAAGCATTGTGTACTCAAGGGATTGCCCGAGGGCTACGTCAAGGACGTCGAGGACATTGACAAGGGGCCGCCATCGCAACTTCATTACACGGGTCAGTGCACGCCGCTTACTCGTTGAACAGCACTTCACGCAAAAACACATTGCGCCGCGTTGCCGGGTAATTCGGTGCAGCCGTGCTTATGGTTTTGTCCTTAGAGCGCGGGGAAGTTACACGGCGCTTCGGCAGCATCATGAGATTTTGTCAACGACCATACGTGCATTACCTTTCGTGGTATACCATCCGTAAAGTGTTTTTTAGCATCCGTAAAGTATAGCACCCGTAAAGTGTTATGCCATCAGTAAAGTGTGGTATACCATCCGTAAAGTGGTATACTATCCGTAAAGTGTTACTTAACATATTTTTGTAGCAAATCATTCCTGTCCCGAAATATTTTATCGTAAAGATTTATAGACCGCCAATAAAATCTGTTCAATTCAATTCAAGTATACAGTATGGGCTATGAAAGACGCTGTAGTGAAGAGCACTGAAATAATTTTGACCGCGTAGATGTATTTAACGCGGAGACACACTCTACGGCAAACATGCGTTATTGCATTGCACACATAGAGACTGGGATCGAATGCACGATCCCCTTATCAGCAGCGTACTTAAGCAATAGCCAACGAGTGATAATGGCGCATATACACATTTCTTAACTATGAATGCCACAATATTAGGCCAGCGGGAAATGACTAGTTTCTTTTACGTAGTTTCCATGGGGCGTCAGACAGGACACAAAAAATATGATATGCCAACAGGGTGTTGGCATTTGAAAGAAAAGTATATGCGCTTTTTATGAATGCCCCCTGGTTACGCACATGCGCTGTAGGCCCGTAAACTGCAGCTGTCCTGCAGACGCGCAAGGACACTTCAAGAGAGTCTGCGTGGCCGGCTTCATGAAATGTTTGGGTATCTCCACTTCTTTCTTTCGTCTGGACCAGAACGGCCGTATAGGTTGTACTGTGCTGCACACAATTAGAGCTCTGACCTTAACTTTAACATGCCTCAAATGGACAAAAGCTCTCACTGTGCAAATGGTTTCTGCGTATGTTGCTGCGGTGCTCAGCGGGCCGTTGATTTTACCGACTCTTTGCGCGTCAGTGGTTTTGCTAGCTTAAGGCTAACATGCCCCGAGAGAAGAGACGAAACAACGCATCTCTGAAGCGATATAGATCAAGGGCAGTCGTAAATAAACAATGCAAAGGGCGCTTTAATTGGTTTTCCTTTCTCCGCAAGTTTCTTTGCTCGATAAGAGTGTAATGTCCTGTGAATCCTGTGAATGTCCTGGGGATTTGCGGCCAAGCAACTGATGCTGACAAAGTGTGCTCGCTTCTTTTAGGCACCGGAATCCTTGAGGAAAGATCGGCTTTCCGCTGATATTGACGCTTCCAGACGATTACGAAGTGACCAGTCCACACGTGCTCCCGGCCCGTGGCAAGGTCCCGATCGCCTCCCTGCGCAGACGATCAGCGCCGCTCATCGCCATCACCCCAGCGGTGCTTCTATCGCCTACTGGAGCGCCCTCAAGCCTCTCGCCTATAAGAAGCCGCGCTAACTACCAGCCAGTGGGATTTGCGGCCAAGCAACTGATGCTGACAAAGTGTGCTCGCTTCTTTTAGGCACCGGAATCCTTGAGGAAAGATCGGCTTTCCGCTGATATTGACGCTTCCAGACGATTACGAAGTGACCAGTCCACACGTGCTCCCGGCCCGTGGCAAGGTCCCGATCGCCTCCCTGCGCAGACGATCAGCGCCGCTCATCGCCATCACCCCAGCGGTGCTTCTATCGCCTACTGGAGCGCCCTCAAGCCTCTCGCCTATAAGAAGCCGCGCTAACTACCAGCCAGTGGGATTTGCGGCCAAGGCAACTGATGCTGACAAAGTGTGCTCGCTTCTTTTAGGTGAGTCTGAGTCATGTAACCGATTTAGCCTTGTGCTTTTTGGTCGCAAATCCCACCAAGTGATCACTCTGTAACTAGACATGGGTATTGATTTATGTACGTACCGTGTTCGAATCGGTTGTTTCACAGGGTTAAGACGACATGTTCGAACACATTCGCCCGTTTGGCTCCGGCCGGCAACAATCTGCCGTTCTTTAGGGTGGTTGGTCGGCTAGTTGTTGTCCTGTTCTGCCTGTCGCAACTCATTGTTCGCGCTGGAGATGTTGAGACCAATCCAGGACCGGATAAGGTAGATCAACTACTAACCTTCGTCAAAGAGTTGGCGTCTTCAAACGAGAAATTTCAAAGAGATGTAACAAGTAAGCTAAAGGATATGCAAGCAGGCATCACAGATGTAAAAAGACGAATGTCGAGTCTTGACAGGCTACCGAAAGAAATAGACAGCCTTCGGGAAGGTGTTGCTGTTCTAACATCAGCACTAGATGAAGTGAAAGCTGACCTCAAGAGCTCCGACGTGCCGGCTCTCGGTCCAGTTCTTGAAGAAGTGAAAACTCATCTCCAAAGTACCGGCTCAAGACAATTTGAGCAAGCCAGTATGGTAGTCGACGATCTAAGCAATCGGCTGAGACGAAATAATCTGATATTCAAAGGTATGCCGGAACAAGGAGGTGAAAAATGGGACGACACAGAGAAACTTATAAGCGAGTTCGTTTTGTGTAACCTTGGCGTTAATATTGGCGAACTTGAACGTGCACACAGAATAGGTCAGCAAACACCCGGTAAGAATCGCCCAATCATTGTAAAATTCTTGAATTTTAAGGACAAAATCAACATCTTGCGAAATGCATCAAAACTTAAAAATCTTGCGTCTCCACCTGTTTGGATAGAAGAAGACTTCTCACCACGAATTCAACTAATAAGGAAAAGGCTTCGGGACTTCGCACGTGCTGAGCGTAAACCTAACGAAAATACAGATTACGGTTCGATAAACTGTTGTTGGGGAACAAAGTGTACACCTATAACAACTCGAACGATAAGATTGTCCCACTTTCAAGGCGGGACGCACCTGCCTCAACTACGTGACCCAAACAGCATTGCAAAAATAGAACCTTATCTTTGATTGTGTCGAACTTCCGAAGCCTTTTCCACAAACAGGACCACTTGTGTTCGTTTATCGAGGGCTGCTCTGCCGACATCGTGCTTGGAACAGAGACATGGCTGTCCCCCGATGTGGCTAACTTTGAACTATCGCTGTCGAATAATTTTTTAGTCTTTAGGAAAGATAGAACGGTCTCTCGAGGCGGCGGTGTGTTAGTCGCTGTAAAAAACAGCTTCCACGCTCACATAATTGAAACAGAAGCTAACATTGAAATTTTGTGGGTCGCGCTACAGTTATCATCATTTGTAACCTGTGCTGTCGGAGTGTGTTACCGTCCGCCAAACTCTCCAGCCGACTTCAATGAAAAACTGAATGATTCGCTCAGCCACATACAATGTAGTTATCCACGGTCCCCTATATTTTTGGCGGGTGATTTTAATCATCCAGGCATAAATTGGCGGACGTGTACACCCGAAGGTAGTGCAAGAAGGACTGACGGTCAGGAATTTCTCGATGTGCTAGCCATGTTCAATTTGACACAAATGGTTTCTCTGCCGACACGTGGTGATGCTATCTTAGATCTTGTATTTACTACCGAGCCTGATCATGTACTTGTTAATGTTTTAGACAATATTAGTGATCACAATGTGCTTCATTGCGAATATACATTGGAAAACAAAAAGCCAGAAAAGCCAAAGAAAGTAATCTACAACTACGCGCGGGCAAATGTTGATATGATTATGAATCAGCTGTCATCCTTTTCATTGGAATTTCTGCGCACCTTGTCGCTGCGCACAACTAGTGAAAACTGGCATCTCGTACAGAAGCAGCTGACTGAACTAAAAGACAAGTTTATCCCTAAAATTGAAGTAACATCGTCAACCCAGAGCGCATGGTTCAACTTGCATGTCAAACGTTCCATAAATAAAAAAAAACGACGTTACTCGAAAGCAAAACAGTCAGGGTCTGATAGTGATTGGGAACGTTACCGTGAACAATCTAAGCAATGTAAGGTTGAAATAGAAGCAGCCAAAGATAAGTTCTTTAACAATGATATAACAACGCTTTTAAGAGAAAATACTAAAAAATTCTGGAAGGTAATTAACCCCAAACCTTCTTCGTCATCCCAAGTGTCCATTTCCAAAGACGGTGTACTTCTTTCCCCATCACGCGTTGCAACGGAACTAAATGATTTTTTTGGTTCCGTATTCACAGATGAAAATCCCATTCCGTCGGACCTTAGCTTCATGACTCTCGAGTCGGTCATGGACGATTTAAATATTTCGTACCAAGGTATTGAACGCGCTATTGAAAGGCTCCCAAATAATTCGGCACCCGGCCCGGACGGCATCTGCACCAAAATGCTAAAAATAACAAAGCCTGTTATTTCTCACATTCTAGCAGCTGTTTTTCAGCAATCAATTGATAACGGAAGCGTACCAGATGCCTGGAAAATTGCCCACATAACTCCTATTTTTAAATCAGGTGACCCCTCTATGCTTTGTAACTATAGACCAATTTCCCTAACAAGCATACCGTGTAAACTTTTAGAGCACATTATATCATCTGCAATTATGACATATCTAACCTCTAACAACTTCTTCTTACCAAGTCAGCATGGTTTCCAGCGTGGCCGCTCATGCGAAACTCAACTGTTTGAACTAATAACCGATATTCACGAAGCCATACACAATAAAGCAGTCATTGATGCTCTATTTATAGACTTTGCCAAAGCCTTTGACAAGGTCCCCCATAACCGCCTAAATATGAAACTCAGCGCCCTGAACATCAACCCTAAGATCTCTAATTGGATTGCTAATTTCTTGTCTGATCGCTACCAGTCTGTTTTTGTTAATAGTACTTTCTCTCCGTTAATAAAGGTAAAATCAGGTGTTCCGCAAGGTACCGTGCTCGGGCCAATCTTATTCCTAATTTACGTCAACGATATAGGTAACCACCTGTCATCCCCAATCAGACTTTTTGCAGATGATTGTGTCATTTACAGACAAATTACTAACCATACCGATGTCAGTGCACTGCAGTCTGACATTAACCAAATCACCCGCTGGTGCTATCAATGGCAAATGGAAGTTAATGTCTCAAAAACGAAGTGCATTCAATTTACGAGAACTACCAGCCCCGAGCTACATTCCTACATGATTAACAATATGGTAGTTGAAAACGTGTCCAAAATAAAATACTTAGGCGTCCATCTTACAGAAAACCTCTCATGGAATGCTCATGTTGATGTAATAACTAGTAAGGCTTCAAGAGCCCTAGGATTCATTAAACGTAACTTACACTCTGCCAACCAGTCCACCAAACTTCTCGCATACATAACTTTAGTTCGCTCAAAAATGGAATACGCCGCCCTTATTTGGAATCCTAACCAGCAATACCTAATTCATAAACTTGAGGCCATCCAAAACAAGGCAGCCCGCTTTATCACCGGAAAATATTCACGGTTCTATAGCATAACAGCAATTAAAACGTCATTGAAATTACCTGCACTAGAAAAGCGTAGGCTTATCGCACTACTGTCTCATTTCCACAGACTTTATTTCAGTGATTCATCGTTCTTACAGTCACAGATTAAACCAGCTCATCGCATTTTTCCACGCCTGGATCATGCATACAAAATACAACCCATGTTTGCGCGTACTAACTTCCTTCGTGACTCACCACTGTTTCTTGCAATTTATCATTGGAATAAACTACCAAGCGATGTTGTAAGTGTGCGCGATCACGACACATTTGTTAGCAAATTAAAGGAGATGTGGAATATCGAAGAGTAAAATTTTATACTATCTTTTGTTTAGTTTAGTTCCAATATTACCTGTATTATTGCATACCTTGTTTCATGCCTTACTGAGTGCTACATTGTATTACCATGTTTTGTTCGTGTCTAGACTTCTTGTGATTTTTGGATTTTCCTTTTTTTTCATGTTCTGCGTAAATATTTCCTTTGTAAACATAGCCCTACAGCATTGTAACTACCCCCCCCCTATGTAATGCCCCCATGGGCCCTTAGGGTATATGAATAAAATAAAAAAAAAAAAAAAGAACCCGGCGTTCCTTCCTACACCATTACAGATAGTCCAAAAGGAGCCTTTGAATGTACTTGAAGGGATAATGGCAGCGCACTTTGGTAAACAAGGACAACTAATAAGAGCATACAGGAACATAAACGCTGGCGTCTGTATGTTCTGTGTAGTCATTGTTGTCGACGTGTGCCGCCACGCCCCACCATCCTTAACCGACTGGCCCACCAGTACATCTGAAACAATGTACTTGAGGGAACTGCTGCTTTTGATATCATTCACTCGCTGAACGTTGCGCACAAAACTTTGTTGAGATAGCAGTGCGTGCACAAGCTGTATGCGAGAGCACGGGCAGTAAGGACACATTGCAATTTAGAAACAAGACGTTTTTGAAATAAAAATTCAGAATTGCGAATCCCCAACCCTGATTTTTGAGGATTAGGGTATTCTGAGGGTTGGGGACTCACTGCCTTGGGCCTACCATGTCTACTAAGCGATGTGGGTAATACACCTTTGCACGTATCGTAGGGTATATTCACAATAATAGAAGCGTTATCAAATTGTCTCTTTTACTGAGATAATAATAAATGGACACATTTAATGCTATCTGGACGCATATGGACACATAATATTAATGTTATGTTAATGAACACAACATTTTATTGAGATAACATTAAATTTTCACTGGCTGAATATTCCAGATATAAGTTGTTACAAGACAAATTCTTGCGTTAAGTAAGAAAAATGTGTTATCGAAGTTTCCGCTGTAAAAAGTCTGCGAATTTCCGGTCTTCACAGGTACAGACACACACACATGGTGTAGTCGAGTTAGTATTCATCGCAAATGTAAGCGTCTTGAAGGTAGCCTTGAAGTGTTTCCATTGCTTTGGAAGGTTGGACTTCTGATGACCATGGGTGTAACGCCTTGGCAAGCGAAAAGGTTCGATGTGAATCAGTTAAGTGTACTTATTTACTATACAGTATTTACTGCATGTACTGTATGTATATACTATATTCTTTACTATAGTACAGAATCTAGCTTCGACGAGTTATGAACTGCTTCTGATGTTCCGGCCACGACGAAATTGCCAAGAGAAGAAGACTGATGGAAAAAGAAAGATGGCTAATTAGAATTTTCATGTTAAAGCTCTGTTTCCGTTTCCCCTACCCCGATAACCTATACTCTCTGACATGTGCAAACAAAATGCTTTCTCTCTTTCTCTACCGCAGAAAAGTCCACTTTCGAGCTGCGGGCGCACATGTACCAGGCACGCTCACTCATTGGATCGGACTCCTCCGGACTCTCAGATCCTTTCGCGAGAGTCGTATTTGGAGACCAGAGTCAGACAACCATGGTACGGTGTCATCGCCACTCATTCATTCACAAATTCTTTATATTTCGTTGCCTTTATTCAGCATGCACCTCCTCTCCCTCTCTCAAGACGCCATGGATTGGGCGATGAACGCCAAAGTATGAGCAGACCTCAATAACTACCGCAGCACATCGCATCCCCTTTGTACCAGTCAAAAGTGCGCTACTTCACCATACCGTATAATGATCAGTCACCAACTAGCCCAGCTCTGAACCCTATCGAAAGCTATGAGTTGTGCTTCGTGTGTCCTGTGCCCACTCTTTCTCATTCTACCTCTCTCTCTTCCCGCGTCGTGAAGATTAAATTTTCTTGGTAGGCTTTCTGTGTTTATACTGAACGCGTCTATATACGGTACGTTAGGACAACGTTGCCTACCATCCGCCATTTGCAAATTGCTTGTGGAGGTGGTTATTCTAAAATATGCTTTCGCAATTTAAAGACAGTGCCTACAACCTAAATGTATATTTACAGAGAATGTATTTTAAGATTATTTATTGCTAGGCTAGTTTGTTCATAATGCTAAACTACAGAGTGCAAATTCGGTACGGAACATAGACCTGTGCTGCGTGTGCAGCACAGGTCTATGTCCTGTATATGTCTATGTCCTTTAACGAATTCACGGTCTGCAGTTTAGAATTACAGATATTTCTTCACATCAAACGTCCTAAAAGCGATTGGCTTTTTAAGCTATGAAAGACTAGGCTGGGACGCTGTTCACAGCGTCAAGGCTTGTAATCACGGCAATGTCTTCCACCAGGTGATCGACGAGACGCTAAGCCCCACGTGGGACGAGATGCTGCTCTTCCCCAGTGTCACGGTGTACGGCAGGAAAGAGGACATCAAGGAGGACCCTCCCGTCGTTGTCATCGAGATCTTCGATCAGGACAAAGTGGTCAGTCACTAGTGGCAGTGCGCCATCACGAAGTCCTGTCATAACCCTACTTAGGCAGGCTTCCCATAGCATGGTAATGAGGTGTTATCGTTCAAAAGGCATCGTAAGACAAGTCTGTGTCTCAATTATTGCTATTACTATTGTTATTATTGTCATTATTAGATAGCCATACATATGGACACAGAGGATAGAGGGAGAGAAGAGGCTGGCAACTGCCACCTAGAGGGGCACAACACCTGCCTACTCTTTCGGAAGGGAGAAAGAGATAGAGGAAATGAAGATAGGAGGAGAGAAAGAGGGAAAAAAAGATAGGAAAGTAAAAAAAAATATGACGAGGACGTGGACAAGAATAAGTAAAAAGCACGAAAAAAAAGCGACTACAGAGGGGTGGCCAGATCCGTCTGGTTCATGAAAGACAGCAGAGGTCTATGGGCCTGGTAGCGTCGAGAAACAACCTCTCGGAAAGAGGTAACCGCACTTAAATGCAGGAAATTTATATTCCTTAATCAGCAATGCTCAAGTGTTTCACAGGTGCCACAAGATGCACACAACGGACTGTTCCACATGTCCTTGACGGTATAGTCGTTCCCGCATCTACACAGAGGCAACTCCTAGCTTATATAAGAGTGCTCTGGAACGACGAGGCAAGCCACGACCACTGATTACACTGATTCACGCTTCTTCGCTACGTTTGTCTCACGTGCTCCTTGTAATGGTCGCAGGGAAAGTCTGAATTCATCGGTAGGACGATAGCCAGACCTCACGTGAAGTTCGAAGACGACGTCAACTGCCAGCCACCATCGCTCGAATGGCATGACCTGTTCCGGGGAACCGAGCCGGCGGGAGAGCTGCTCGCCACTTTCGAGCTGCTCAGGGTGAGTACGGCTTCATAAAGGAAGACTGTTTCACATCTCGAGCTTGGACTATCACGGTTGTTAAGGTGTCAGTCGCACTTTCGCAGTAGCATACTGCCGAACTATGAAGACCAATTTTCCTTCCATCCATAAAATACGTTTCATGTTATATTGCCATGTGGTCGTGACGGGGAACAAAACGCAGCCGGACTACCAACGACGAAAGTCTTTATTGGGTGACCTTGAGCCCACGAAACTGAAAAGTCAAATTGCTAGTAATACATGTACTGCACTTATAGATGCAATCACAGTCGTCGGCCGGTGGTAATCTAATCAGCGGTAAGGCGCGTCGGCATTTATACATGTGACAACGAAGATCCCAGCTTTATTGTAGGAGTTGGCGTTAGTTCCAGAATAAATTGTACTGTTCGCTTTGCGTACTCAAGCTTATAAGAAGGATCTAAAATAATCGGGCACAGTCTATTTCATGTCTCGTTCTTAGTACAGAAAACGTGTTAAACTTTACATCGATCTAACAGCTCTACTTCTTGGAATAGACTCCACTGCGAGGATTTAACTTAAAGCTGCCCTCCTTCTGTTTTTAGATAATATTTCTGAGGGCTCCTCAGGTTAATTTATCAGTATAGCCCCATAAAATGGGCAGTCGTTACGCAAATAATCTCAAGGCGCTGGTCGTTATTAACGCGACCTTAACCAAGAGGCCAAATTTTGCGTGTCGAAATGGTTAATCTATGATTAACCTATGGTTAAATGATTAACCTTTAAAAATAAGTAGCGCACAACGTTCAATGCATCGGTCGTGCATTTTTCTTTTCAGTTCTCGCCTCAAGAAGAAAAGTATGACATGCCGGAACTTCCGATGCCGAAAGAGAACGTGTTCCGATCCGGTGAACGGGGTCCGGTGTACCCTGTACCGAAAGGGATACGACCGACCTTATCCACATACAGAATAGAGGTACGTGATCCGTAAGCATGCGCGACAAGTTTATAACCTACAAAAATACAATGTAGACCTTCGGATTCGACTCAGAACAGGACACTGTTGAGACGGTGCATGTTTGTAAATAAACAAACATCTTCATTAGTGATAGCTGATGCTCATTTTGAAGACGATGGCTTTGTGGGATTCTTTTACGCACATTCGGTAAAGTGTTATAATTACGGTGATGGCAACGACGGTAACCGAATCGCCATTATTGCGGACTACCACATTTACTCGAATACTATCAGCACTGTCTCATTTTAAATGGCTGCTTGGAAGTATTGGCTAGCGCTGACTGAAGAATGGCCACTATCGGGTAATGGAGAACTGTTGGCCAGTATGGCGCGCCCACTATTATAATAGAAAAATCGCTTTTATATGACGGTTCACGAGTGAATGGGAGAATTGAAGAGGAGGAAGATGAGGACACTTAGAATAGACTCGTGTTCTGGTTGACGCCATGTCTCCTTCGTCACATTTATTCATTCCCCATCCAATGGTCAAGTCCGTTATTCTGAACTTTTATTTTAGAGGCCATGCATTCGTGGGCTTCTTTCACCCGCTTTTTCTGTAACGAACTATGATTACGTTTACACCAGAGGTTGTGAACACGTACACGCAGAGGGGAGGTTGTGAACGAGAGGATCTTAATTCCGGTAATGGAAGAGAGAAGAGCTTAAGGTCACGAGCGTACACCCGGATTTGTCGTATCGGAAGTTAGGTAGTGCAGGTAAATGAAGAACGAATGGAAGGACGTATGACGCTAGTACGGAAAGCCGAGCTAGTTGGTACGAATTCATAGTGCAATAGCGCAAAAACACAGGGACACAGGCGAGAGACGATACAGGCGCTAACTTTCAAATGACGTTTATTTTTTTTTTCAGAAACACACATATATACATACGAACAAACAACTGGTCATGCGCAGTGACTCCGTCCGACAGCAAAAACAAAAAAATTTAAAAAGACAAAAAAATTTTTCACTTTCCCAGTCACAGCCCTGATACCAGCAAATCTATTTCCTTATCCGACAGGGATAAAGATGGGTGGCTTATGCACTTATCTTTGAACCGTGAAATTAAAAACGCTTCGGCTACCTCTCTAGCTGTTTGGTCGCCGTTCTGAAATAATATGGTTGTGTCATCAAAACACGGGGTACATTTGCATTCTGCGCAGTGAAGGGACAGGTGGCTACTTGGCCTGCATTTCAACGAAGAATGGTGTTCACGAAGGCGAACGCGCATGACCAGTTGTTTGTTTGTATGTATATATGTGTGTTTCTGAAAAAATAAACGTCAGTTGAAAGTTAGCGCCTGTATCGTCTCTCTTGCCTGTGTCCCTGTGTTTTTGCGCTATTGCACTATGTATGACGCTAACAATAGGACAAAATTAATATGATTGTTCTGTTAAACAACACTTTCGCATTGGTATCATATTCGTCTTCCTGAAGTGAACCTAGGCTGTGTAGTTATGTTGAAGGAAACAGATATTTTAGAAAAGTACGGAATAGGAGAATTTACGGCTAGATTCAGACGTCGCTTAGCCGTCTTTTCTCAGAAGACGCGTAGCTGTCTTCTCCTAGACATTTCTGAGCTGTAGCCTTAAAGTGTTCATGTTGATATGTGACTTCAGTTGTGGCTAATATATCGGATTCCGCAGGTGCTGTTCTGGGGCCTGCGCGAGTTGAAGCGCGTGCATCTGATGAGCGTGGACCACCCTCGCGTGGACGTCGAGTGCGGTGGTCACGTGCTCCAGTCGTCCGTCATCCTCAACTGCAAGAAGAACCCGAACTTCTCCACGCCCGTCAAGTTCCTGGACGTGGTACGCACACCGTCACCTGATACGATAACAGTACAGCAGTCATGTTGTCTTGTCTTGCGTCGCGTCTCTGTCTGCACGCTAGCGTTCTTTCTAGGGGTGTGCGAATATTCGAAAGTTTCGAATATTCGTCGAATATTACATTCGAAATATTCGTATTCGATTCGAAAATCGTGTATTCGAAAAGTTTTGAATATTCGATAACTTCGAATATTCGAAAAATTCGAATATGCGGTTCGATTATCATGCATAAAATAACTCGTCTTCCACATTTCTGCTGCGTTCGTATCGCTAAAAACGTTGCCGAGAGGAGCGATAAACATCGTAAGTACACGGAGGCACGATATCTGCCTGCGACAAGCGCCCCAATACGTATGATTTATTGCTGGTGCATCTCCGACGTGCAGCGCTGTTGGCGATCATGTAACCGTACATTTTCAATATTATGCGGCCGTAACGTGCCGCACTACCACTCGTTCACTATGCGGGACCACTTCTGAAGAAGACAGTGACCCACGTGACTGGTGGCGGACTGTTCAGATACCCCAGTCTGGCAAAGCTTTGCCCTATGTAACTCCCTATACCAGCCACTTCTGTTCCAAGTGAGCGTGCCTTTACAGTGGCAGGGGGGGGGGGGGGTGTCTCTGTTACGAGGGAGCGCCTGCTGCCTGATCATGTGGAGCAACTCATATTTCTTCATGATAACATGTAGTCATTACTTTCATTGTGCCGTGATATTTGCTTGTGTTGTGATGTGCATTGTGCTAGCCTGGACATTGTGTTCTGGAGATAGCAGTGTATGTTGTGTTGCCAGTCAGGCTGATAATGTTTTTTTTTTCAAATAGCTACCTGTTAAATGAAATATTGTTACTGTGGAGGCATTTTTCCTTTGATATTCGATATTCGATTCGATATTCGAAGGTGGATATTCGTATTCGATTCGTATTCGAAAATTTTGATATTCGCACACCCCTAGTTCTTTCATAGATCTCTACGAATTAGCTAGACTTGCTCTTATTATAATTATCAAAGTTTCTGTGATTGGTATTCATGCAGCAGAGGCAGTGGAACAAAAAATTAAAGCCATCTTTCTTAAGGAAAGATGGTTGAATGCGAAGCTTTCTCCGATGCAGACTGAATCAAAGTCAAAAGTCCATAGCTAACGACCACACAAAGAACTTAAGAAATGCTGAGCGGCCCGATGCGACGCATATGTGGTTTGATTGCCTGTTTAAGATTGTATTTTTTTAACGTGGAAATTGAATGAAGGCACATTTCGTTAAGTTGCATAGCTTTTATTTTAGACCATGCAGCCTTTGATTATACGCAAACGTTCACACTTCCACGGATGACTCTACACTTACACAGTATTGCCTTGTGATCGCTGTGGTAGACGTTCAGAGGCTCTGCCATCGTAACGTGACACAGCCTGCTTGCAAACGTGAGATCAATGCAGGAATGGTGTTGTGTCATGGCTCTCTGTAGCGTCTTCAGTTTCAACTGAGTAGCCTTCCGGCATGAAGTAGCATGAATAGTGATCTAGCATGATCTAGCTGCGGACACGATCGCGCTTATGTCCACGTACGGTAGCCTTTTCTTCGGCCGTACGCTACGCCCACGGCCTACCGATAGCGACGGCCGGGAAGGCATTGCGTGACGCGCGTATTGCAATGCATATATGAACAGTTCGTCTATTTAGCGTGGCGTGGCAGTTACCATTATTCTTATCGGTACAATTAACTGCGAATGTAAACCGTAGTGTTCTACGATACGTATGTCGTACGCCATTGTTCTATTGCGTGCGCTGATGCGCAGATAGTTCCATTTGTGCGCGCAGATGAGCAGATACTTCCTTGTTTAGGTTGGCTTTCCTGCAGTGCATTTTGGACGCTCACAGACAAATCAGTGAGACATAGAAAAGCTTCCCTTTAAAACATGCGAGTATATACGTTATTACCCCATTGATTGTGGAATTGTTTATTGTTAGAGGAGTGCTTGAGTGAAGTATGCATAAACAAGGCACTCGTCAAGGTACGGCGACACGGGCAACATGCACGTAACATGGCAGCCGCCACTTATGCCGCAGGCCCGTGGCTTTCTTCAGGCTTATAACCTCTTCAGATATTTCCGCAGGCCTGCAGCATCAGTGTGAGTGTTTGATTATGCAAAATGAGTGAAATTACAATTTTGAGCCTTAATTTGGTGGCGGCGTCCTCCTTAGGCGCTGCCGGACCAAGAGACGTACTGCCCGCCGCTGACGATCCGAGTCATCGACTGTCGCAGCTTCGGGCGCTTCACCCTGGTGGGCACGCACGTGGTCAACTCCCTGCACAAGTTCCTCTTCCGGCCCCGCTCCTCTTCCAGGGACCACCGAAATAGGAGCGCCTCGCAGACCTCATCTTCGCTGCACATCGGTGAGGCACCTTGGTCTTGACTTTGCGTTAATGCTATTGCACAGAAATCATGCGGCACCAGAACGAGAAGAGACATCATGCGATGCTTTAACCAAGTGGCCTGCAGTGAAACAGATGCAGTCATAGCTGGGCTGGAGTATGTGTTCACTATGCATGAACCATGCATCAACCATTTCGCAGGGTTCTCTGAAAGCATGTGAATGCACCAAATAGGATTACACGCCCCTTATGAATCTAACTGCATCAAGATGTGGCCCACTGTTTTGTACGATGGTTTTCGCCTTAGAGTCATCTTAGGCGAATGCGAAAGGGACCCTGTGAGTACTTGATATTACCGATTGCCGAAACGAGTACGCCTACGCATCAGGTGGTTAAATGGTACTTTGGAAGCTAAAGAAAAAGCGTCTAGGTGAGCTCAAAGAACTTGAAGGAAGTAATTATCAGTGGCATTAATTTATTCGTGGTATCACGAGGAGTTGCAAGCAGCTCGAAGGCATTGAACATCAACAAGAACAACAACGTTGTCATCTTACTGTGTTGGTGTACTCATTTTAATTTCTTTCCAATGTGTTAGTCGAAAGTTGCAAGGCCTTTCAAGTGTTTTGCCGCTTTACGCAACGAAAAAATCCTGCTCGTTTTCTTGTCTTTCTTTTTCAGAAGATGGTGTCCTGGTAGATGTCGAAGCTGATTCCAACATACTGTCGGCAAAGGAAACGTTGATAACACTGGACTACGTAAGTGTTCCTCGACTTATGAATGTTCATAACGAAGAGAAAATGGTTAACCTGGTTGACCTGGCTTTTTGTGAACGATTTCCCATTTGTGTGCCTATACGGTAAAGTTCACGTTTAAAAAAATATTAGGGATCTATAGACGTTTCTATCAGTAACCGAGTAAGGTTTTAAAAAATTGTGATGGGGTAGAAAACATACGCAGTGCGGATCATATAGAAACTATGGACAGATGTACTTTCAAACTCCATACCCTGCATAGAAAGAAATGCAGCGAAGGTTAGAGAAATTTCTATCGCTGCTCACACTTGCTAGCAGAAAAGCGTCAATTTTCAACGTGTCCGTTTTATCAGGTGTAACGTTTCAGTGACGTTGAAGAACCAAGCTTTGCCACATGACACCTAGTGGAAGGAAGGGGAGAGTCCAGATGGGGGCTAGTCATATAAAATAATAGCACTGGCGAAGATAATGCGAGTTTACGTAACATTACTTTCACACTGATGTCGCAAAGATGGACATAATGTTGCGCGTAATGTGTCTAATACTCAAGCACCTATTTTTTGCGCCGAAACTGGGCAGCGACATATTTATGTGATAAGCGGACACTGCCATTTGCAGGGCGTAACACGTCAGGATACCACAACCGCCGATATATACACAAATAATATCTAATCTGGCGTACCGGGATGGTCCACAAGTTATAGTCGTGAAATTAATGTTAATAAAAGGGTCGCACGATAAAAAAAACTGGGCTGGGTATAGGTTAGGTTAAGTTTAGGTCACGCAACGTTACTCAAGCGTTACATTTAGGTTTGGTTAGGTAACGTTAGATTTAGTTTAATTTAACTGCTCATCACGCAAAGTGAAACATCTACGGTCGCGCTAGTAGAATAGCTTGAACATAATTGCCAGCTATGTACGAAATGGAACATATTTGAAAATAATAAGTTTAGGAGTACAAGCCATGGGACATATCACTGGTGGCGTGTTGGACAAACGGAAGGAGGGTCCTCTGAGAGAAACAGCTCTAGGAGATGGCTGAGAACTAATTTTGTGAGATAGTTAGGAACCTCAGAGTAGCGTGACGACATCCAAAGATGCAAGACAAGGAATTTTAGGAGATCGCTAGGAGAAGCCTTAAGTTATTACTGATTGGACTTTAGTTATTGATGGCGAAATCGCGGTGTTCGGGGCTGGGATCCTAAGTCATGAGACTTGTCTTCGTTCATTCCTACAGGGTTTCAAGAGCAAGAAAGAGATGAAAAGCGAGGCGAACAAGAGAAAGAAGAAGATGGCGACAGAGGACCCCGGACACGACGAGGAGAACCGGGACTGGTGGAGCCGGTACTTCGCCTCTGTAGAGCAAGCCGCCAAGGTGAGCAAGTACCTGCTGTTAAGAGGCTCAGGCGTATACCCTGCATCAAATCTTCATGACGTCTTCTTGACGTCTCCGTGAGGTCTTTATGACGTCTTTGTGACGTCTTTGCGTCTGTATTCTATTACTTGTAGCCTGTAGTCTACATTAGATGAATCTGCGCACCAACTGAGTGGAAGGGCCTTACTAGCATTGCCTCAGAAGTTGTGCTTATTTCTTCGAGAAGCTGGCTTCACCTTTCTGTTGTAATCGATTGCTCCTTACTCGTTTTTTAATTCAAACTTTTTTGCCTTACTTAGGGAGCGGGACGGAGTTGGGGTGCTGTTTAAATTGAAATGTCGGTACGACTGTCTTTCACGTTTTTAAACTTATTTTTTGGGTCATGGGGACTTGTCATACTCTTCATGCCGCTTTTTCACACTTAATAAACTTCTCAACTTAGATAAGGCACCGATAAAACATTGCTGTAATTAGCACTCACAGCAATACAGAGCTACAACTACAGAGCTGCCGAATTTGCCGCGACTTCACAGTGTCTGCTTCGAACTTGCTTTTGCATCATTTTCGTCAAACAGTCTTTTGTATTACGCATACAAAATACGCTAACGTTATTATTGTGGTTTTTGAGATAATTGTTGTTTATAGACAGGCCTCGAGCCGGGCTTGAAAGTTTGCTCTCAGAGGTTTTCACTTTCGGCAACACTGCGAACTCTTTCTTAACCTTTCCCCTCTGACCACAATTTCACTGGTGCAAATAAACGGTTGCCATTATTACCATTACTGTTATCATCAAAGTTATAGGATTAAGGAGCTACCTGAACCATATAGAGTGGAATCTCGTTGATACGATTCTTTATTATACGTATATATGTTTTTCGGCCTAATACGTTTTTCCTTTTGCTTCCGGCCAAGGTACCGTGGAAATAAGGCATTTTCATGGGTGTAATGCGATCACATATATGCCCAAAATTGAATAATACGACCGCGAAAGTGGATTTCGACCGATATATTATATATATATATATATATATATATATATATATCTATATATATATATATATACAGAAATCATGCGCTATTCTTCGGTATACTAGCTCAAAACGCGTTCCAAACAAGCCACATCTGCACGTTGCAGAGCCGCTGAAGCCGCAGCAGCGTCGGGTTTAGCGGCGAAAAGATCGCTGCCAGGTCCGGCCATTGCGTCCAATGATGATGATTATACGCCAGGCGATGCACCGTGCCCATCTAGTGAAGCATTTCATTCTATTTCGTACCAGTGAAACATTTCATATGAAAAAAAAATATGTACGAATACGAAAATTCATATTTTGCTCCTCTTTTTAGCCTTCTTGGTAAATACGATTTTCTGCATAATACGTTTTATCTTCCGGTTCCCGTGAGAAACGTATCAGCGGGATTCCACTGTATCACTGCGACAGTCTCTTAGTATGCACTAAACCTGTTCAACTACTTCTTGTTCTATTTGCACCATTTTAATTATAAAATCACCCCTTTCAGGACTCCAGCGATCATAACGGACTACCGGGCAACAACCTGAGGCCCGGTGACGACAACTACGACATGTCCAGTGACGGAGGCAAGTGAAAGCGTTAATAGCAAAACTGTCGGGAATACATAATGTCACCTACATGATGTGGCAGGCCAGGTGATGTAATGCATTAGACTTTGTTCTATATGGTATAAAGATTTGCGCGATCATTACGTGTGTATAGGTTGAGTTTAGAGACCACAGAACATTGTGCGTCCATATTTCGGTGCTTTACGAGCAGATATGTTGTGAGTGTTATATAAATATTTATCGATTGTGTATGCGCGTATCAGATATATGCAGTTTAAATGATTGTCTATCTTGTCTTGGTTATACGGAAATCGCTATTCGACTCGGTGCTTTCTTTAGACACAGATGCCTGATTTTTCTTTTTTTCATACAATCGTGCTCATATGCATAAACATAAAATGTATTCACATAGTACGCCTTCGGTTCTTATCGTTTAACTGGGCACTTTTGTTTAGTGCCGTGCCATCTTTTCGTTTATATAGCTAATTACATGTATTACAATTTGTGTAATTAATGTTTCTCAGTGTTTCTGTAACATAAAAGAATGCATACAATAATGCCGCCTTCACCTGATTTGGTCTATATTTGAATTGCGTTTTGTGTGTAGCTGACTCCCCTACGGTGCTTGAGGGTATTCATAATAAATAAATACACACTACTCCTCAAACATAACTTATAAGAACAATATGCTCTAAAAGAAAATATTCATAGTTGACTGAAGTGTATGTAGGGGTGGGGACCTTTGTGAGGCACATAAGCCTTTAGGCCTCGCCTGCCTCTTGACTTGTCAAGAAAATAAAGACATTGAATTGAACGTGTAACCATTGCTCCAAGAGATTTGCGTAGTGTGTGCCTAGAAATGAGAAACGTATTTAGAGAAACAGGGACCGTTTAACGCGGAGCATTTCATGAGAACTAAATCGGGATTTCGCTTGACCACTTCTCGGTCAGGGTAAAAAAAATTCTTGCCAGCTAGCACCGCAAAAAAAAAAAGTTCCCTAGTAAGACATGAAAGCTATAATAAAAATCTAGTCCTCACGAAATATAAACTCGAAAATTAAGTGCGCACGACTACGTCTCAAGCCTACTGTTTGAAGCCCGCTGTATATAGTCACTAAGCCAGCATTAAGCCGGCATCAGCCATTGCTAACTAGCGCCAATATATCGGAACAAATACAGTACACCAGGAAACAACCACTCGCCATTTTCCGTTCACGGATCACCTTGGCGAAGGGACGCGGGAGGGTAGATTTACATATGCTCCCGCAAGTAGAATAATACCACCATAAAGCTAATTTGTCTTCCCCAGAGCTTGTATTGCTATAGCGCAGCTGAGTTTCAGCAAAAGTTTGAGCATGAAGTTGAGCATGACTTTAGTGCTCATCCTTGTGCCTGTCTCTTTGCTTCCTTGCTTATGTCCCTTTTCCTCCATGCTAGAACTGTGCTTCGCTACAGCAATACAAGAACATGATCCGCCAACTCACCCAATCAGCAGTACTCCATAATAAACGATGATATGCTTGCAAACGCGGACACATGAAAGAAGTCAACAGAACAGAACACGGCGTTCGTGTTGTCCTGGCTTTTCTCTCGGGTCCATGTCTGCACGCATGCCATCATTTGTCACGAATCCCTACCAGCTAGCTCAGCTTTCTATAACGATAACGTAACTCCACGTAGATTTGAGTCACCTTGCATTTCCATTACCCAGAGAGTCAACTAAGCGCAAAAGATATGCGGAAAATGGAGAAAGAACTGGAGCGACTAGAGTTGAGCCACCACAAGGACAGTACGGAAAAGAAGAAGAAAACCTTCAAGGGTGCTTCGAGCGCCGTCCGGTTCGCCCAGCGTCTGTCGCCCAAGACGCAGAGGGGCCGCATAGCCCAGGACGGACTAATCAAGGTGAGACCAAATACACGCTGGGTTGGGTTGTAAAATCTGAGTTGACTAGGCTACATTATACGCACGCGTTGTCAAATTCAGCACAAGAAGGGCACATTGCAGTGGATAATTAAAAAAATATCTTTAATACTGCACAAAGTAAAGCTGCGTTGCTTCTTGTAGTGCATTTCCTTTCTGTCTTTATGCTTGACGTACTGCTGTTTACAAACCTGTTTACAAAACTGAAACACTGGAGTATGTGCGCTTCCAAGATTTTGTAATATGGAGGCATTCTTGCCCAGTGTCCTAACCTTTCTACAAATTCCAACCGCAGTGATCTAGAAAATTAATTTAGGCAGCATATGGTGCGGAAAAGAAGTGTTGGTTCGACTTCCTCACAACACTGGAAACAATCTTCTGTGCTCGCGCCTTAACCAACGATTTAATTAAATATTCTAGCTATGCGCCTGCTTAGGTACGAGAAATGAAAGCTGATTACAACACTGACCAGATAGAAAGATGTTGCTAATGTTTGGTTCCGTTAATGTTCAAATAATGTGACTTCTTTATGTTTGGGCGAGGTCTACGTAGCAATCATTGGCTATCAACATCCAGTATGACCATGGGCATCATTTAAACATTCTTAACTTGTGGTTATCTGACTCATCTTTCCAGATCTACCCAACGGAACTAGAGAACGTTCCCGAGTTCAATGGCTTCCGAGAGTGGCTGCACACGTTTGAGCTGTACCGTGGCAAGCGAAGTGGCGATGATCTGGACGACCAGAACAGGGTCGTCGGCCTATTCAAGGTATCGTCAATCCAGAGTAATAATAATAGTTGTTCGAGTTTTATGTCCCAAAACCACGATATGATTATGAGGGACGCCGTAGAGGAGGGCTCCAGAAAATTTGATCATCCGGTGTTCGTTAACATGCACCTAAATCTAAGTACACAGACCTCAAGAATTTCGTCTCCATCGAAATGAGGCTGCCATGGCCGCTATTAGATCGCACGACGTTCGTGTAAGCAGTCGAACACCATAACCACAAGACCACCGTGGCGGATGTGTCAACCCAGAGTGTCGATAATTCCTTTTGTCTCGTTTATTGACATGCATAGGGAGTTTTTCCCTAACACCGTTTCTTGCTAAGAATGGTTTTGAGCAATCTAGCTTTATACGAATCCGCTTATACGAATCTTACGCGGTGGTAAAGCGGACCCGAAGGTCGCGGCTGCGGCGGTCTCATTTCGGTACAGGCTAAAATCTAAACGCCCGTGTACTGGGCGATGTCAGTGCACGTTAAATAACACCAGATGGTCGAAATTTCCGGAGCCCTCCACTACGGCGTGCCTCATAATCATATCGTGGTTTGGCAGGTAAAACTCCAGATATATCACTGTATGACACTGTGTGCTGCTGTTTCAAAACCAGTTTACGGTTTCGCAGAAACATCATTGTGAGGGCTAAACCTGTGAAAAGCGTGCTAGTGAAGTAAGGTGTGACAAATTATCATATAAACTATAAAGTACACAAAATAAAAGCTAGAATATTAATTATTTTCAAAGAAGTGTTCCGTAAGAAGTTGTCACGAACTGTTGTAAAATAGTGAACGGCCCCTCGAAACACAATATTCACACTAATTAAGGTTCTCTTTCACCGCCAAACGTTGCCTAACTGTTAGTAGTGGCCTGCAGTAATGTTGCCAAACTGTCTTCCTAATGCTGCCTAGTGTTGGGGTTTTCCAATGTTAACTACTGTCGGCCACGGTTGACGGTGCATGGTATGAGTATCAAATGTTTCACTCCTGCCAGTGGCATAGCCAGGGGGGGGGGGGGGGGGGGACAACTGGCCCATGCCCCCCACCCCCGAAATTTGTTCCCCATGGGATACACAGCACAAAATGACACTCGACCGCACTTATCTGCCCAGACCCGATGTCGGAGCAAGGAGGTGTCCCCCCCCCCCCCCCCACCTGCGAAAAAAATTTCTGCCTACGCCACTGACTCGTGCGACAGTTTACCAAGGAAAATCGCGGCGCAATTTTGTTTTACCTAAGATGTTCATTCGAACGCCGTTTTATTGTCACAATATCGTTTTTAAGTCTTCGTACTTGATGCAGTGCATGTGACTGAGTGGGCCCACTCACCGAAAACAATGCTTAAACTGTCTGATATATCTAATTCTTCTTCTTCATTATCATGATAAGGGTTCCCTACAAGTCTACCGGTTCCCACTGCCCAAGGACATCCAGGACTACACGATAACGGGCGCCGATCCGACGTACGGGCTGTTCCAGGGACTGCCCAGTAACGATCCCATACACGTTCTTATCAGGGTCTACGTCGTCAAGGTGAGCGGCCGCAATCAATCCCTAAAATCTATCGTTAGTAAAAAGTCGGAGGATAGGAGAGCTTTTATGACACTTTCGTGAGCTTTGCCAAACCTTTATTTTCTTTCAACTCGGACGTACCGTATTTATTCGAATCTAGGCCGGCCCCGATTCTAAGCCGACCCCCAAAATTCGCAAGGCCAGAAAAAAAAATTTAATCATTGTACTCGAATCTAAGCCGACCCCCCCTCCCTTTCGCAGATCGTTTTTTTTTTTTCAAAAAATAAAACATCGGATTAGATTGGAGTAAATACGGTCACAGATTGAAGATAACAAATCCAGAGTGGAGGAATATAGTGATGCGAGCTGCCCCCATCGCTGAACTCATAGAGAGAGAGTTAATTGTCTGATTTGTAGATACACCTGCTAGAGCAAATATGCAGATTACACGGGTCCCCTATACCACGTGATTCAGTTAATCATCATCATCCTCGTCGTCACAAGTTATTCAGAAAATATCATCGAATTTTTGGTATAAAGCAAGTGAAATTCCTTTGCATGACATTAACTTTGCATGAATTTTTTGCATTACCTTCGCATTAAATTATTGTGCCTATTCCGCGGAACCTACGTTTTGTAACTTAGCTAGACCAATCCAATTTGTTACGCAATACACAATTGTATACCTAACGTATAAACGTAGGGTATGAACTCTTTCAATTTATTCGATGCTTTTTTGACGATAGCACGTTTTTGGCTACCTAGCCCTATCATGTTTTATTGCTTTAAAAGAGCAGAACATACCAACTGTGTTAAAATGATTCAGTTTTGTGCTTCTGTTCTGTTGTCTAATGAAAATGACGGTTGATTTCCTGTTTCTTGACACAGTTCTGCACAGCCCCTCGTATGGTCTATCCATCACACTTTGTAATGCCCGGCAGAGCCCCCGGGCATCATAATAATAACAAAAAACTAATAAGCCGCAAAATGATTACAACTGTCACTTTTGCTAGCGTAGCTAGCAAGGAAACAGAACTATCGGTAAATTGCGCGAACCCTGAATTGATTAGTTGCTTTTTGCTTGAAGAGCAAACATTGGAACGCGATACTCGAAGCGTGCGGCTGCTGGCGTTGAGATGACGGTGAGTGTGACAGCATTCGTGACACATGGTGACTGCATCCGGTAGACAATCGTTCAGTCCGTGGTCCTCGATGGTGCCAGCGGAGCGCTGCTTACCACGGCTTGAAAACACTGCGCTCACGTGCCGCGTCGCGCGAAGTGGCTGGAGTTGGTGGGCGTGCTCCACGAAGGACTGCAGCGCTCCGCCGGCGCCACCGAGAACCACAGAGTGAACGACTGTTTACCGGATACAGTCACCATACGTCACGACCACTGTCGCCCTCACCGTCACGCTCACTGCCAGCAGCCACGCGCTCCAAGCATCACGTTCCAATCGCCGATCACTACATGTTAAAAGAAAAATGTATACAAATGGGTAATGCAATTTATCAAAACTTCCTACCCAAGGCGACCGATTTGCATCCAGCGGACATGAATGGCAAAGCGGATCCCTACATTGTCATCAACCTGGGAAGCAAGAGGAACAGCGATAAGGAAAACTACGTGTCAAAGCAACTTAATCCAGTGTTCGGAAAGTGAGTATCTTCTTTTTAGATGCGAAGTATCTTATGGCGGAGTTCAATCCGGTGGTGGTGGTGGTGGTGGTGGTGGTAGAGTCACTGGAAAATTTCAGAGTACCGCAAAGGTAGGCTGCACGCGGGCAACATTGAGCGGCGGCGGCCATTTCCCTTCCGGACCGTCCGGCGCGTTGGTAGTGTGTGTTGAGAAGTGACCGATCTTTTCGCCTCGATGCCGTGTTACGCTCGGCGTAACTGCAATGTGTGTGTGTTTCTTCAAAAGGATATCAGAAGTGATTTCGAGTCATTGACTGCGCGGTAAGTGGTGTAGCTAATGAAACGTGCGGCGAATGTTGCCATGTGCTCGCGAACTCTCTTCGTGGCTTCATCGGTCTCTTTTCGTTTCACGGCCGGGTGTGTTCGCAAGGTCCGGAGCTGTAGACATAGTTGCATTAGCGCAATGACCGTGCGAGATGCCATTTACTTCGACACTTGGTGAATGTTGACTCTTTTGCGCTATCTTTGCAGTCGGTGTTCAGGTTCACTTCATAGCGCATTCGAGAACATTATCGAACATCGAGAACACTCAGCATTGCGTCCTTCGACTGATCGATGACGCATACCTGACTTGCGCACCATGCTTGCTGTTCAGCTGGGTGTTATATGTAATAGAAGTGGTGTGTGTACGGTAAGTGGAAGTTGTGCGTGAAGTATTTGTCTCGGTTCGCGGAACGCCAGCAGCCGAACGCATGGGCGAATCGGCGTGCGGTAGGTAAGGTGCATCTTATTTTGCGGATACGTTGTCATTTCCTAACAGATACGCAGAAAATAGGCCATCAAAAGTGATTGACGTCACTACTCAGTTGTTTCATTTCCTATTTTTTGTCTCCTTAATATTCCCAACGTTGCAGTGCATTTGCAAATATTTTTGCTGTGTTCCGACAAAGTTTTTTTGTTTTTTTTTTTGGCGTTGCCAGCGCGTAAACTGCTGGGGTTCGGTTTCTGCACTGCTTTTAGTTTCAAT
Source organism: Rhipicephalus sanguineus (assembly GCF_013339695.2). Lineage (NCBI taxonomy): Eukaryota > Metazoa > Arthropoda > Arachnida > Ixodida > Ixodidae > Rhipicephalus > Rhipicephalus sanguineus. Next base: position 20,548,620 of record NC_051185.1, read on the forward strand.
TTTTTTTTCGTAATGCACTCTTGTTAAAACTTCCTCGACGCAGTGCTTTATGTTATTTTGATCAGAAATAGCACATCCCGGAATTTTTAAAGCGCATGCTACTGCAACACAGTATGTATATAGGTCTAGGGCTCGCATGAAATCGATTCCCTCAATGCGTGAGAGGATAAGCCAATTTGTTTTTTTTTTTTTTTTTTTGCTGTGACCATTTCTCCCCCACTAAACAGTATTGTAAGGGTACGCTCTGCGCAATGCAGCATTAGCAACATTCCGTTTTGAAAAAAAAAAAAAAAATACGCTTAATAACATTGCCTTATACCAAGTTTATCAACAGAGTTCCACGCTTCAGTTTTGCGCAGTGGCAAATGATCATGCGACAATTGCCTTCAAGGTATACAGTAAACAGTTATTATTTTAATAAGTCTTCGATTTCGCTCTCGTGCGTGACACGATTATAACTCGAAATGCATGCACAATGTAGATGTTCAACAGATCGAGATATAAACAGCCGAGCAAATAGAAAGGTATGTAGTATGTAGTTCTCAATATCGCTGAACATAGCGAACCGAAAAGGTTAAGTGTCCTGTTGCATGAGAGCTTTTCCAGCAAAGTTTGTGTAGTTCACTGCAGAAAGGAGTGTTCTTCGAGGCGGGCGAATCCATTCCGCGGCCAACTATGCAGCCACGTACAACGACGCTTTTTGACGTTAATGATTCCCACACGGAATCCAAAAATATACGAAATTCCCGGAGTAGCTCACCAGCAACGTTCGGTTACTGGTGAGCTACTCTCTGGCATCTGCAAGACGCGTTTAAAAAGCGACGAAGTACTTCTAGAGACCGTGGTACTGCTAAATGTCCGGCCGCGCTCTGCATTCAACGCACCTGCACCCAAAGCGCTTGGAAGGGATATGGCGGCGAGAGGTCACGTGATGCGAGTAAGCCAATCGCGTCGGCGGCGGCGCGCAGAAAACAGATGCGATACTCTGAAATTTTTCTAGTGACTCTAGGTGGTGGTGGTGGTGGTGTGCGGTGTGACCGCCCTTACTGCGCATGCGCATACCCTCTCCACTCACCCTCTACCCTCCCCATCTCCACTTCCCATCTCTCCTTTCCCCTCTCCACATTCCCTCTTCCCTCCCCTCTCCACTTCCCCTCTCCCCTTTCCCCCTCTCCACTCTTCCTCTGAAACGCGGGCTAGACATGCCGAAATTTTCTCCTGCGCAACGCCGCGATGAGCACCAGTGCATGCGCGTCCCCTCCCCCTCTCTCTCCTCTCCTACGCTGCCCCCCTCTCGCACGCCTGCCGACTGCGTTCACCGCTCGCCCTGTGAGAATTAACGGCCAGGCTAGAGGGAAGACAAGACGCGCGTAGCGTTCCTCTTCGCGTTCCACGACGCGAGGTCGGTAGCATGCCCAAAGAACGCCAACGGAACGCGATCGTGCAAGCGCTCCGGCTTCGCATCGCCTCATGGTCCCCTTTAGCGGGAAATGGTGTAATTTTTTTGTATCTAGAAGATGATATGACTCCTCATTAACTCCGAGTTCGGCTTCCAACTGCAAAACGGGACATATCGAGTGTAGAAATAGAGTTTCAACTCGTCTTCACGGGTATACACTTTCAAGGTGTATCTGTTTGTACCTCAACAGTATTGAAGAACTAGGACTAAATGCGTAAGTGTTCGTCTACGTGCCTATTAAGGCGAAAGCCTTAGATGCGTCATCAAACGCGAAAATTGACCGGCGGCGTCCCGCGTCGACGGCGCCAACACGAGTGTTGCAAAAAATCATCATCACGAGACGACGTCACCATATGACATCATCACGAAGTCGAGAATCCTCAAAATTTGTGGCGTCATCATGACGTCACCATTACGTGACGTCCCGTGGTGACGTCACCACATGGCATCGTTGCTCGGTCAAAGGTTGGTCGATCACGGAGGCAGGGCAAAACAAGGCGAGGTGCAGAAAGCTTGCGATGCCTCTGAGTCATCTTAGACGGATGTATAAGAGACCGTGCGAGTTTTAGGGGCGAAGCTCCTTATAGCGGCACCCGTTCGTCCCCCGTCGTAGTAGTGTGTAACCAGTCTTAAAAACGGAGGGGGCGTGCACACATGAAGGCTCCCTAAAGACAATGCGCTGCGACAGTACGTGATATGTATCGCCCTCTCCTCTCCTACGCTTCTCCCTCTTTCTCCTCTCCTACGGTCCTCGCGGCGCAGCGGCTCCGACGCAGGCAGCGTCGCGGCAGCGTCTTGATTGAAAAAACCGACCGCTCGCGCTGCACAACCGTTCACTGACCACCCCGTATATGTAGGCACTGGATTTTGACCTCCAAGGTAGTGCGTGTGTGCGATTTCTCCTGTGCGTGATTAAACAATGAAAATTCACAGCGTACATGTAAAATTAAAGTGAGCTGCAAGTCGTCATAACTCTCATCGAACCTTTAGTATAAACGCGCCCGATCTCACGTCGGTGATGATGTACTGGGCAGAATTCACGGAAGATTCACGGTTTACCGATGAACCTCCGCAGCTTCGCGCACTCATCATAATTCACTCCGTGGATATGCAGTGATTTTTTAGGGGCGAAGCTCCTTATAGCGGCACCCGTTCGTCCCTCGTAGCGTAGTATGTAACCAGTCTTACGCTTTGACCTCCAAGGTGGTGCCGGTGGGAGATTTTTTCCTGTGCGTTGTTGAACAATAAAAAATTCGCAGCGTTAGCTAAAAGCCGACTTCTTCTGTCTCTCATTCCCATTAGCAGCCATTCTTTACCTCCAAGGTAGTGCCTGGTGAGATTTCTCCTGTGCGTGATTAAACAATAAAAATTTTGTTCAAAACGCCGTTGATTGATGAAATAAACCAACAAAAGACGCCAGATGTTTTGTAAAAGCAAAACGAAAGAACGCCAGATGTTTCTCAAGCAAAACGAAAAGACGCCAGCTGCTTAACGAAAGACGCCAGATGTTTTCTAAGCAATGGTTTTCTAAACAATGAAAATTCAAAGCGTACATGTAAAATTAAAGTGCGCTGCAAGTCGTCATAACTCATCGAACCTTTAGTATAAACGCGCCCGATCTCACGTCGGTGATGATGTACTGGGCAGAAATCACGGAAGGTTCACGGTTTACCGATGAACCTCCGCAGCTTCGCCCACTCATCATCATTCACTCCGTGGATATGCTGTGATTTTTTTAGGGGCGAAGCTCCTTAAGGCGGCACCCGTTCGTCCCTCGTAGTCGTCGTGGCCGTAGTAGTGAGTAACAAGTCTTACGCTTTGACCTCCAAGGTGGTGCCGGTGGGAGATTTCTCCTGTGCGTTGTTGAACAAAAAAAAATTCGCAGCGTGCGCGTTAACTAAAAGCCGAATTCTTCTGTCTCTCATTCCCCATTAGCAGCCATTGGCATGTTCCAGTAGGAAACGTTAGTAGAAGTAGAAGTGTAAGTGTTAGCTAAAAGCCGACTTCTTCTGTCTCTCATTGCCATTAGCAGCCATTGTTTACCTCCAAGGTAGTGCCTGGTGAGATTTCTCCTGTGCGTGATTAAACAATAAAAATTTTGTTCAAAACGCCGTTGATTGATGAAATAAACCAACGAAAGACGCCAGATGTTTTGTAAAAGCAGAACGAAAGAACGCCAGATGTTTTTCTTAAAGTGTGGTAGTAGTAGTAGTCCACCTCGCCCGATCGTCAACGGGCGAGGTGGACCGGCAACGGCGCGAGGACCCTGCCGTACGAGAGTTAAATCACACTAAAAGACATACTTGGCGGGCGATACACTCTAGTGAGCTTTCAACTTTTCGTCTTAATGTACATGATAAAAGAAATTATTTCTACGAAAAACGCAAGGCACACCTTGAGCAATATGTTTGGTTTTGGGACGCTAAATGGAACCATGAGGCGATGCGAAGCCGGAGCACTTGCACGATCGCGTTCCGTTGGCTTTCGTTGGGCATGCTACCGACCTCGCGTCGTGGAACGCGCGTCCTGTCTTCCCTCTAGCCTTGCCTTTAATTCGCACAGGGCGAGCGGGGAATGCGGTCGCTCTTGGCGCTCTTTCGCTCGGGAGCGGACTTCTTCCTTGCATTTCACCGATCACAAGTGATAATGAAGGGACCACGTAAACCAACAGTACAATAAAAGTTTCATGTTTAATATATACACGATGTTTCACACTCTTTATATTATGTACTGGGCGCATTTCACGGAAGAGTTTCACGGTTTACAGATGATTCCCTCATATATATATATAGCTTCGCCCCACTCATCATCATTCACCCCGTGGATATGCTGTGATTTTTTTCTTTTTAAAGACGATAGTCTTTCTTGGGGAACTTAAACGCAGAAATTTTGGTCTGTCTTTCTCTCTGTCTGTCTGTCTTTCTGTTTGTCGGCACGTCCCTCGATTCAGCCACTCGGCCAAAGTTGAACCACTTGCCCAAGGGCCAGCCATCGTGAACGGCTGACTAGGTTCATACTTGTGTACATTGTTGATCAAAAAGCAAACATTACGCATATCTGAGGCGCAACATCACTAGGTAAGTATTAGGTGGTGTGTTCCTTTAATAGAAAATACATAGATACGTAATTCTAGAGACCCTAGTTTCTTAACCTGCGCTGAAAATGCGACTGCGCCGAAACTTGGCTTCCTCCGTGCCCTCTGCACGAGCTCATTGTTGTGTTTCGGTTTCGGTTCAGTATTGCACTGTACGAATGCCATGGGGCGCCGCTCTGGCATTCCTGCTTTACCCAGGCGACGTGAATAGAAAAGAGTGTGTGGAGAGTACTCGTTGAGTGCGGACGTTTCTTCTGCTTCGGCGCTTCGCGCCAAACCGCGTGTTCGGGCTGGCTGGCGTCCCCGCCGGTCGCGTTGGTCACCGCCGTTCTTCGCCTGCTGCTGCGCCGGGACTACCAGCCCGCAACACAGCATTCACGTTTCCCGACGTATTGCCAGATGGCGTTCATATCTCACGCAGCGCTTCTTCTATCGTCTTTAGACGACATTTGCAGCGAAGCACGCAGATACGCGGCCAATTTTTTTTGTATCGTTTTATGCTTGTTAACTGCTTTGCGATGGCAACTATTACGCAAGGGAAGAGGAGTACCCTCCTCTTCTGCCCCCTAGCTGCCCCTAGCTGCCCCTAGCTGCCCCTAGCCCAAGAAGTCGTGCTGTGAGTTTAGAAACTAAAGTGGTTGCGATTTACAGTACATTGTACTCTACTACAGGACAGCAGTAAGCCGCCCCAGATCCTGTACATTCAAAAACTCACAGGGTACTTTATGCAGACACCTAAGACGACTGGAAGGCGAAAGCCATCTTTTTCTTCTCAGTCGATGTACCGTTCCTGCGCCGCCATCCTCCAAAAGCTTTCTGAAGCTAATACGGTTTTGCATTGCCTCCAGGATCGGAGGCACCTCGCCTGGTTTCGCACTGCCTCTGTGATGAGCCCACCGTTGACCAAGCTAAGATGCATGTGATGACGTCATCCTGTGACGTCACAAATTCTGGCGATCTGTGACGTCATCACGTGAGGATTACTTTTCGCATCACTCGTGTGGACGCCGACAGGAGGAGCCGACGCGGGACGCCGGTCAATTTTCGCGTTTGATGAGGCATCTAGGCTTTCGCCTTAAGAAGTGTGTTTAACACAAAAGGTGAACGGTCTAGAATGCCATTTGAACTCTACTATAGGAGAGCAGTATGCAGCATAGAGAAAGTTTTCTTTCTCTATGTATGCAGTCTCTAATGCTCGCACAAACCGGAGCAGCGAGTTCTATAAGCTGTGTTTAGAAAAAAAAATCACAGCATATCCACGGAGTGAATGATGATGAGTGGGCGAAGCTGCGGAGGTTCATCGGTAAACCGTGAATCTTCCGTGAATTCTGCCCAGTACATCATCACCGACGTGAGATCGGGCGCGTTTATACTAAAGGTTCGATGAGAGTTATGACGACTTGCAGCTCACTTTAATTTTACATGTACGCTGTGAATTTTCATTGTTTAGAAAACCATTGCTTTTAGAAAACATCTGGCATCTTTCGTTAAGCAGCTGGCGTCTTTTCGTTTTGCTTCAGAAACATCTGGCGTCTTTCCGTTTTGCTTTTAGAAAACATCTGGCGTCTTTCGTTGGTTTATTTCATCAATCAACGGCGTTGTGAACAAAATTTTTATTGTTTAATCACGCACAGGAGAAATCTCACCAGGCACTACCTTGGAGGTAAACAATGGCTGCTAATGGGAATGAGAGAAAGAAGAAGTCGGCTTTTAGCTAACACTTACACTTCTACTTCTACTAACGTTTCCTACTGGAACATGCCAATGGCTGCTAATGGGGAATGAGAGACAGAAGAATTCGGCTTTTAGTTAACGCGCACGCTGCGAATTTTTGATTGTTCAACAGCGCACAGGAGAAATCTCCCACCAGCACCACCTTGAAGGTCAAGATCTGGTACTAGCGTTACGACTGGTTACGCACTACGAGGGACGAACGGGTGCCGCTTTTAAGGAGCTTCGCCCCTAAATAACGTCAAAGATGCAACGGTAACTCCACGAAGTGCGCGTCTTTCTTAGCAACGCTGTAAGTAATATGCGGTGACCCTAAAAGTTACTCCACCTTGACGTTTACTTTAGCTAAAACTAGTGCACTTTACGCTGTCATAAAACTAAACGGTTATCGTGCAGCGTGATGAAAGAAGGACTGCTTACAATTGTTTAAGCTATCGTAATTGCTGGATCCATGTATAACGTACTTTTCGGAAATTTTTCTATTTTTAGGCAGGAGAGCAAGGCTGCTCTATTTCGGCGAGTCTAACCGACGGCTGCCGCTGGCTCTTGTTGCGGCCAAGGCTTGCGGCATGTGTTGGATAATGATGGCCAATGTCGGCTATTCTTTTCATACCCTGTTTAAACTGAACGGAGCGTTTACTTTAAAAGAAATTCACGCAGAATCTTCTTCGGGAGTTGTCGCAGTGATTGTATGTAGCGGCTGTCCCCGGAACACCACTTTCGGGCGCCATTGGCATGGCGTCTTTCATCTTCCCTCTGTACTCGCGGGCAACTTTTTTTTTTGGCAAATAAGCTTAGTATGTACTCCTACGCGAAGTAGTACGGTTTGGCGCATGTGTCGTACCCCTTGGTCGCACCGCTGTGGAAAGTGACGGCTTCGCGCAATCAGCGTTGCATACCGACGCGACGCCGCTTAGCGTTTGAGGTTCACGTAAAAGGCGAGACTTTCTGACGCAAGCAAAAACGCAAAGTGGCAACGTATAAAGTGAGATACGTACAAATATCGCATTGGTGTGTGTGTGTGCTGCGTCCTATCTCAAAGAGCCACATGTGGGAAATAAAGACATATTTTTTTATATCTCAGGTAGACAATACGGACGCAGTTGTGGAACTACGTTCATTTGGCGTTAGGATACGCTCTAATTGGCTCTGAAACCTTCGTTTCGTTGCCAAGAAAAGTTTATCCGCGAGTGTAGCACTCCTCAGCGTCTCGTATCACGGCCGCTACATAAAAAAATGGTGCCTCCTGTTGCGTCTCAACGCCGTCAATGGGCGAGCGCGTCTCGACTGAGTTGACAGTCCACCTCTTTCATTTTTCTGTGCTACCCTCTACCGTTTTGGTAGGGGTTTGGTAGGGGCCGAGATAACCGGTATTGTCAGAAGCAAAGCCTCCGAGATCAGAAGCCGTTTTGTGACTTTTCCGCTAGGGGAGGGCGCATGCGCCGGGGCGTCGTGAAAAAAGGCGTGTTGCGGCCGCTGTTTTTGGTGAGCACGCCACTGTTCCGGTACATAAGGCCGACTCCGTTTTGTGCTAGAATGTGGTTTCCTCGGGATTTATACGTGTTCGTGTGCTTTTTCGTGTGCTTTTTTGTGGGATCGTGTGTGTGAGCAGGTTGCCTCGCGTTTCCTGTGATTGGGTACGGTTCTTTGGTGTGCGCGCATTCTGGCATTCTCTATCGTTGCAATGCCGAAAAGTGTTGTTTGCCGCTGTGAAACTCGAGAGCTATAACAGACGCTACTGCGAAGTGTCACGAATCTACAGCGTCGGGAAGCGGCACTGAAGTGATCCAACATGAGATATAGGAAATGACTTGTTTCAGATGGCAGCGTTTGGTAACATTTTGTTGAAACCGCACCCCTCCCCCACTTCAACCTTTTTCTTTGTCCCGGCCCTGGCGGGGACTAAATTTCGTAAATGCGGACCGCTAGCTGAGGTGAGTTTTAGGCTCCAGCTGTAGGCCGTGAAAAACCACGTTAGGTGCAGAAAGCTTACCGAGGGGGGCGAGGCAGGAGCAATACCTCGACTGAGAAGAAAAAGATGACGATAGCTTTCGCCTTCGAGTCGTCTTCGGCAAAGGCATAAGGGACTCTGCGAGTTGTTTAATGCCTAATAGCGGTGATCGGCTTATGTGACAGAGAGACGGACGGAAAGTTTTCTCGTTGAGTCGGCATAGAAAAGCTTACGTGTTTCAAACTTACGCAGAACTCTGCTGTAATAGCTTTCTTTATCTGTGAATACGCGCCCTTACTGGTTGGGGTGGCTGATGTCGCAGGTGCTTCGAGATGGAGGCGACCTTCCCGCAGGACTCGCTACTGAACGTGCAGATCTACGACTGGGACTTGCTGGGCAGCGACGACCTTATCGGAGAGACGAAGATCGACCTCGAGAACCGATTCTACAGCCGCCACAGGGCCACCTGCGGAATACCGCGCAGATACGAGACGTGAGCCAGATTTGATTGATTGATTGATTGATTGATTGATTGATTGATTGATTGATTTGATAAGGCGAGACCTGTTAGCCATCCATGAAAGTGTATTTGTTGGCACCATTTTGAAAGTATTTCGCTGACATCAATTCTTGTGCATGCAATGATAGCATGTTAGAACTAACGGGGCAATTCTTGCAACCAATTGGAGCACATACGTAAGTTCACAGATGAATACAGGCTCAACTGTCTTCCCGATTCAGCGCGTTAGTGAGTGAGTGTTTAGGCCCGTCATATCTCAAAAGTAAAGCACTGGGCTCTCTAAAGACCAAAAGATTGTACGCATGTGTGACATACGAGTGATACGAGGTTAAACGAATCATTTTAGGCGGGGTGCAGTAACAGCTAAAGGAACCATTGCTGTCAGACGCAGCAGCTGATAGATTACTTATTTCGCTGAGTTTATCCTCAAGTTCGTCATGTTGCTGTCGCTGCGGATTTGCACACTGAATTTTTTTCCTTGTCTACCAAGTCCCCAGAAAGCCGCTGGTTATATTACAGAAACTTATTCGAAGACCTCACAAAGGTTGTGGATGTGATATGTTCCTTATCTGTCTTCATCTGGAGCCAACTTGGGGACCGAGTTAGTTAATACCTCTTGATAGAAATGCAAGCTAGTTTAAATAATTGTTCGCGGTGAAAGATCAAATACTCGACGACGAAATTCTACATTAGAGACTACAGAAAATACCAGAAATTACAGGTGTTAGGCAGGTCGTGTCATGCAATAAGTAGCGAGACAGTAACTGGAGCTCTATTAGGTTGGCATGATGACCGTGCGCACGGAAACGGACCCACAGCCCAGAGCTTAATTAGTCGGCACATTGGGATGAGACTGGAAATTTGTAGGCAGAACATGAAATCCGGGAATGCAGGATGGAGGTACTAGGAGATTTTAGTTTCAATTCTTTTTTTCATTTCGTTAATTATATCGTTAGTTCTAGTTAGAGCGTTAGCTATATTGCTCATCGTGACCGCAGGTAGGCCGATCATGACGAAGAGTGCGAAAATTTAGACATTTATTCATTTCCACCTTTTGGGCAGATGAAACTGGGGTAGAGCATAATTGCACACTGATGTTATGTATATGATAATGACAATGATAATTACAAGATAATAATGATGATGGCAGTTCATTCAGAAATGTCCCCCTGCTGCTCTTGGCGAAGATGGTAGCGCACTATAAGACACACGAACAAAAAGACGAAACGGGATAATGTGCTTATCACCTGCTGCTTTTACCACCCGCATCTGCTACCCTTTAATCAGGCTACATTTACAGGTGATAATAATGATGACGACGACTGTAATGACGAGTAACCAAGAAAATTTCGGTTATCTCCTTATGTATTTTAAAAACTAATTCTGGATATCCTACTTTTTATACATTCACAGGATTACAGGGCATGTACAGTACGGTCCACTGTTAAAGGGAACACGCGAATGAACAACTTTCATTTTGTTGGCCCCCTGACGGGTAGTGGGTGCGGAAAGATTGTTCGTGCACGTTACTAGTCTACCATAAGGGTTCGGAACTGTGAACCACCAGTAGTGTTATGCAAATCTAAGCCACTATGCTTTTGCAGGAGAGCGAAATCCGGACCCACTAGAAATGCAAGTGTTCCCTTTAACAGTGGACCCGTCTGTACATGTCGCGCCATCTCTCGGTGGTGGCCGGGCGCCCCACCGTAACTGCAGAATGGGAAGCACAAAAAAATCATATCTCACATACAAAATAAAATATTGAAAACGACTCTCAGTTTCTGATACTAGGGAACCACTAGGAAAGAAGATTAGATTTAAGGGCTCGTTTTGCTTTGTTAGACACAGTATTAATGAGAACTAACAGACAGCAGTGCCAAGGAAAGGAACCACTAGAACATTTTAGGCATAATTCTAAAAACGTGCCACAAAACGCCTACCTTCCCAGGCCATTTGAGGGTTTTACCACACGTTCTGTGAGAGCTTCCTCAATTTAGACCCATTTCGACCTCTTTCAACTTCGATTTCAGAGCTCAGAGAAAAGATTTCAAGAAAGACTCCCGGTTTTAGATTGACTGAGACGCGTTCTTTCAATTGATATGCTGCAACATTTTGTAGCTAAATTCATGTAACTCCCTCGGTAGTTTTTATCGGCCTTGTTCTTGTTGTTTCCAAAGTCCACATTTCCTTCTACATTGTATCGGGGTCTGTCGGAACAGCTCGCGGTGCTGACAAAGTTTTTGAATACAATGCTCGGGAGCGTGGGCGGGTGAGCGAGACGAATACGGTGCTTCAATGCCTCAATGAGTCCGCCTCGCCACTGGCGGGCAGCGCGCGCGCAATGTTAGCTTCTGTACTGGCATCTGGTGGCAGCTTTCTCAACTACGTCAATGTCCCCAATTCCTGACCAGGTTTTTTTTCATTACCTTTATTTTTATTTATGTGCAATTTTACGCTAAATAACATTTCGTAATAGCCAAGTTATGTCGCCTTCGTTCTGTAATTATATTGTTCCTATTTTAATCTGTCAAATCTTATTGTATAATGAGCCCTCGTGGTCCAAAATGCATTTTTTCTTGCCTCTTCAATTTGTTTTGTTGTACGACATCTAATGTAATATTAATTTACATTCCCGTATATGTTGCCATAACACTCTTGTTCTTATTACTGTATATATGTATACCTATTCTCTTTGTTTTCAAATTACATTGTATCGGGTGTGTCGGAACAGCTCGCGGTGCTGACAAAGTTTTTGAATACAATGCTCGGGAGCGTGGGCGGGTGAGCGAGACGAAAACGGTGCTTCAATGCCTCAATGAGTCCGCCTCGCCACTGGCGGGCGGACTCATTTTAAACATTTTATTGCGTTATCACCCTTGCGCAATGCCTTTACTGCTTGCTAGGTACATCTAAATAAATAAATATGTAATTATTGCAGATACGGCCCGAACCAATGGCGAGACCCACTGAGACCGAGCCAGGTGCTGGCTAAACTGTGCCGGGACACCAAGCTGGACGGTCCGCACTTCTCGCCGAATCGAGTCAAAGTGGGCAGCAAGGCGTTCGTCTTCCGTTCGGACTACGAGGACGAAGGTGAGACTGATTAGCCCCAGTCGTCTTAATCTCGACTAACACATGTTACGTTGAACGAGATGAACACATCAGCTAAAAAAAGATTAGCAGCCTTTCCCCTATTGGAAAATTGCAGCAAGCGAAGCTTGACATGTGCATGCCGGAAGTACCATCTATCTATCTATCTATCTATCTATCTATCTATCTATCTATCTATCTATCTATCTATCTATCTATCTATCTATCTCATTGCGCAATGCTCCCGCCTAACATTTTTAGGGGCGAAGCTCCTTAAAGCGGCACCCGTTCGTCCCTCGTAGTAGTGCGTAACCAGTCGTAACGCTAGTACCAGATTTTGACCTCCAAGGTGGTGCCGGTGGGAGATTTTTCCTGTGCGTTGTTGAACAATAAAAAATTCGCAGCGTGCGCGTTAAATAAAAGCCGAATTCTTCTTTCTCTCATTCCCCATTAGCAGCCATTGCCATGTTCCAGTAGGAAACGTTAGTAGAAGTAGAAGTGTAAGTGTTAGCTAAAAACCGATTTCTTCTGTCTCATTCCCATTAGCCGCCATTGTTTACCTCCAAGGTAGTGCCTGTTGAGATTTCTCCTGTGCGTGATTAAACAATAAAAATTTTGTTCAAAACGCCGTTGATTGATGAAATAAACCAACGAAAGACACCAGATGTTTTCTAAAAGCAAAACGAAAAGACGCCAGATGTTTCTAAAGCAAAACGAAAAGACGCCAGCTGCTTAACGAAAGACGCCAGAGGTTTTCTAAAGCAATGGTTTTCTAAACAATGAAAATTCACAGCGTACATGTAAAATTAAAGTGAGCTGCAAGTCGTCATAACTCTCATCGACCCTTTAGTATAAACGCGCCCGATCTCACGTCGGTGATGATGTACTGGGCAGAATTCACGGAAGATTCACGGTTTACCGATGAACCTCCTCAGCTTCGCCCACTCATCATCATTCACTCCGTGGATATGCTGTGATTTTTTTGCGCACGACGCCACCACCGAAATCAGTGATTTGTAAAAGCTTCGCTTAAACACAACAATGTCACTCCTTGCTCGAGCCACTAAAAAGCGATCGCTGCCATTTATTGACACTCATGTTGAGCCTAATAGTAATCGAGTGTACACTGCAAATGCACGCTTGAAGAAGAATCTGAAGGGACGAAAAAAAAAATTGAAAGCCTACCATTAAGCAAAGCTAATACGATGCTTTGCTAAAAAAAAGGGTTATGCGATTTGCGAAAGCGGTTGGCAAACCATCATTGATTTCGCATTTTTCTTGAACTATCGACATACAATTTTGCAGGTAGTCGCTCAGAAGGCTTGAGAAACAATGGCGGTAGAACAGAACAAGTCTAAAGTAGCATTCCATTTCGTGTGGGCTCCGATTTACAGCTTCATACTGCTGGATACTTAGAGAGTTTCACTGTTCATTAAAACAGGCCCTGGACCGCTACCAGGGGGAGGTTACTCCGTATACCTCCCATAGGACGCCTTAATTCATGACGTCAGCGCTGGCAGCGCCAGACGTCCCTTCAGTTACTATCCTGGCGGCTGGGATTCAGAGACTCGAACGGCAGAATGGCGGCGCACACGGTATGCGTCGTCATGGCAACACTAACACCAGCCGCGCCTCCGCTTCTAGCTCCCTCGCGCTCGCCGGGTCTTTTTCTTTTTGTTTTGTTTGCGTGCGCGGGCTCCCTCTCCCTTTCTTCTATGACCTCCTCGTCCGCATGCTGCGCCGTGCAGCGCCCCGGGCGCCTTTTTTTTTTTTTTTTTGCATCCGCTGCGCGTACTGCGCCGCGCGTTCGTTGCGCGTCTGAATGTGCGCATTTTGCAATCAGGCATTCCGCAAACACTGCAGTCGTGCAGCATGTGCCAGAACGCAAAAGAATGAATTGCACTCACAACAAAAAATATCTTTGGTCTCGTTTTATTGTCGTCGTTTCCGAAAACCATCATTTTCATCAAGTGTGGTGCGATACAGGCTCAGGAGATTAACAGAAGTTATCAACAGGAGATTAACATACACGTGTTCATAATCACTAAACAACACGAAAGTTCTCGGCAAAGTTAAGAACTTAAAGAACAGTGGAATAAAAAACAGAACATGACACTAGGGCACATATACAAAAAGACAATTTTTATGCTGACAAAAGTGCAGAACAGCTTCTGATATATGCGCACGATATTGTACAAAATTATCATAACTAACAAAATTCAACATTCCTGGAATGCAAAACAATGAAAGCAGTTGAAATACATAAAAATAGAATAATAATGTAAATATCATTTTAAAGATGTCAGAATGAACTCCACATATAACACAACTAATATTGGCCGCACTTTATTGACTACATTTCCAAAAACGTTGATTTTCATATAACTAGTGATGATAAACGCGGAGAAAATGAACGACTGATATCGGATGATTCATGGCATCTCTTCTTGAAGTGCGCCGATTCTGCAATTCTTCAGCTTTTCTCTGGGCGCACCGATCAGCTGTGTTGCGTTCCGAAATACACCCTGAAGAAAAGGGCAAGTTTCAATCAGATAAAGAGCGCCGTCGACTCGTGCAAAAGTGAACTCGTTTGTTCGTCTCAGAGCAGCACAAGTTTTCATACATCTACCTAATGTTTTACAAACGTGGTTATAGGCGATGGCGAGTAATTAACCGGAGACAAATGCAAAGCACACACTCAAGCATGCGGTTCTGTGAGAGTTGTAAACCTGTAACTATAGTTACGTCGCATGGGCTTCATGTCCGCTGCTTGTTCGTATAACGATTTAAACGCAGCATCGTGCCCTTTTCAAATCAGTCATTTTTGAAAACAATAACTGAAGCCCCACTGCAGAGAACAGCTACTCGGTATGGACGTGAATTCAAATTGACACAGTGAAGACCGCGACTCAAAGGGCACGCTCACCTGTCGTTCTTTTAGAGGCCGGCACATATATTCCGGGACTTGTTCTGGAAGTATTGGAGCAACAAAGCACGATGCACGAACAGCGCGAGTCGTAAAACATCGCGTCGCACAAGCACACAGCGAGCGAGCACCATGAAACGGACGAGCGACGACGGCTAACGCACGCCTTACCAACGCCAGACACGAAACTTTCTAACGGATTTCAAAGTCGGCGGCGCCAGCAAGGCGGCGGAAAGCGCGCCTCCCGCAGGAAAGGGAGTTTATCCCACCAGAGAGGGGGTTGAAGAGAGTTGGTAGGAAAGAGACGGAACGCAGATTTTAACTCTGATCCCAGTCAATGGATGGCGCCTCAATTTGCCATACCGGTCACGTGGGTTTCTTTCACTAGCCTGCCGCTACCGGTTTCCTGCGCTGGCGTTGCTGGCGTAGGCTAGCAGGATTGGCGGGGAACAAAAGACTTGGCGTGTAGCCCGTAGAGTTTCAACACTTTTCTCCCTGTGTCTAGCAAAATATTTGAATTAAATATTCTTCTAAGCTACACACAACACTAAAAGAGTTAGTCCTTAACTATAAGCGCCGTTCTTTTATGTGAAACTGGAAAAAGAGTATTCCCTTACTCTGACAAATCTTGAAAAAAAAAATTCGGCAGATCCCACGTACCGTGGGAGTCGATGGTATGCGAAGCATGGCGCGGGTAGGTGACTGTGGCGTAACTTTTTTTACTGAGCGACACGTTACTAAATGACGCTAAAGATTTGTATAAATTTTATACGCACACATATATATATATGTTGAAGAGCCGCATATGTGTAATATAACCAGTTGTTTACGGTTGGGTAACGCTGCCAATGGCAACGTGGGTATTGCCAACACTAGAAGCGGTAAGCTGATATGTAGTGCTTATACGTGTCCCGAGAACGCACGCACGTTTCACGAACCCGTGTGCATGTGTGCAAGAAGTTCTTGACAGTTCTTGAACAAGGCCATCATCACCGTGATCAGTGAGCACCAGCAGCTGGTCATGACTTGTTATAGGATCCGGTCGTGATCGTGGTGACGAGGGGTCCATGTGTAGTGAAGTATGTCGCATAGTAGGGAATCGTGGATACCTCCGTCATTTCGTCGACAAATTATCTGTCGACAGAACCGGCGACATGTCGGAACCTGACGCCACCCTTCGTGTTGGTGAGGTATAGGCCGTCGAGGCTGGTAGGCCAGGATAGTTCTGCATAGACCAACATCAGTGGATGGTGTTTGTCGTATTTGTAGACTACCTGGACCTATGTGGCCTACGTAGCCTAGACTACAAAGCGGCTGTCAATCAATCTGGCATCATCCTCGGTCAGCATGAGGCCATCGCCCAGCCTCATAAGAAATGAAGAGGACACTGCGTCGTTCTGGTGGACGAAGTGCACTTTTAAGTGATGTGGATATCATATATGTAACTTTCGTTAATGTATTCCTCTGGGGACGAGCAATGATTCAATATAGCTTGCTGAATCATAGGAATACAAACGTAATGTTTATTAGACTGCTATAAAAGCGGAGCCAACACTGGAACTACACACGTTATTCTCATATGACGCCTGTATCGTAGGAGTACACATCGTAGGAGTATCATGTAGTGTATATTGCTTTCTTATAAAATTAGATAGCCACCGCCACAACCAGAATTGTCGTTGAACTGATATTACACCTGCGTAGGGTGTTTTTCCAAACCAGTTTATAGACCTGGCGTGGCTCAGTGGTAGAATACCTGATTGCCATGCAGAATGCTTGGGTTCGATTCCTGCTGGGATCCCAATTTCCATTGTTTCCATTCGTTGAGTCAACGCTGCCGATGTTGGTTTTCCTTAACGCTCTAGCATTTAAGTTATCAATGTCTGTTCTCGCCGTTCCTGGGTAGATATAAACTGTCAATCACCAGTGGCGCATATCCGTACACCGCGGGCCGTGGTAAACGGGTATGTGCCACACGTGTCTAGTGGAAAGAGTTTGACGACGTACGCGACAAGATTTTAACGTTATTCATGTCATGACCCGGCAATCATATTCGTCAAATCCCCTTACCCTCCTATGCAAATTTTGGTTTACACCAAGTTGTGGAGGCCATCATGAGAGCACCCAGACGTAGGCGGCTAGATAGATAGATAGATAGATACGTAGATAGAAACGCTCCAAATGCCAGAGGTTCGCTAAGAAATGCTTCGCATTTAAAAAGGCTTTACGCTTCGGTGTCGCAGAATAAATGAGGTGACCGGAAGTTTCTTGGGGTACACCACGTGCTCCTGCTATCGCAATCTTGAAACCGTCTAAATAGCCATGTGCGTTTGTTGGTATGCTGATCAGACTTCTACTCTTCGCCCTATGCGAAAGTGTTAGCTTTTGCGATCTACAATCGGCGTCAAATGAAACCCGAACAGCGGCGAGCCTTCGCATGGTATAGTGCGCGGTCCTGTCGTCACCATTGACAGGCGCGCGCATCCGGTTTGACCGCACTGCGCATATGCGCGCCTGCCCATGGTGGTAACTGGACGACGCGCACTATACCATTGCGAATGCTTGCCGGTGTTCAGGTTTCATTTGAAGCCGATTGTACAATTGTGAAAAAGTGGATTTATCCCTGAACACTGATATGTCACGTATAATTTATGTTCTGAACTTAGTGTAAATAAATATTTTCTAAACAGTCGCGAACCTCTGAGCCAATCGTATACGTAGCAACAGGAAGTCTCCTTATTTTACGGGGCAATGGCAATGCAAGCCATACGCAAGTAGACGCCATTTCTGTGTGGCGGCACGTATAAATCGCACGCAGGTGTGAACGTCGGTCGCCTGGTGGTCGTCAGTCGTAAATGGTCACGCGACCGGTGCAAGTCGCAGGTGTGAATGTACGTTTAGAATTTGGAAATATTTACGCGAAAGCGTTAAGGCCCTCGTGTCGCAGAAATTTTGGTGCTGGCGTCGACGGCATCGTCGATGAGTGATAACTCCCGATGGAAGCAAAGAATCAAACCCCGGCTCGAGCCGGAATCGAACCTACGCCTTCTGCATGACAGTGGAGTATTTTACCACGGAGACCCGCCAGTTCTTCAAACTGCTTAGGAAAAATGAATAATACAATCGTCATGTATGGGCAACGCCAGTTTTTGTTTCAGCGTTGGCTATCCACTCGATGTAATAAACATTGATTACGCAAGCCGTAGTCAAAGGCTGCTCGAATATGTCGATGACGGCTATAGTCCGCGGAAACTTATCTTGACAACGGAGGTGGGTCTTCCGCTCATTTGTGTTGTGCCGCAAGTAGTATATACAGCAGCTTGCGACTGATTTCGGTTTTGCTCGCTCGCATGTTAACGTGCTTAGAAAATTATATACACGAAAAATGTGAAAGGGAGAAACATTTCGATTGTTCACTGTACAATCTAGTGTCATATTACGAGTATATTTTTCTTGGAGAACTAAACAGCACGTTTGCGGCCGCACACTGACCCAGTACGTCATGGACGCCATGTTTACTTCGGAAAAGGGGCGTGCTGAAAAGGTGGTGCTAAGAAATGGAAAGAGAACAAAGGCATACTTCCAAAGTGAACAATAACTGTATTTTACCTACGACTTCTCGCAACTTTTTGAGTCTCGTAATAAATAAGGCAGCATTTATTTTGAGCAAGGAAATTGAGAAAATTATCAGTAAACTTCGGTACTATTTCTTGGCGCGGTCCCAGGCATGCGCTTCGGTTCTGTAGCTTCCACAGCGCTTCCACATGCGCAACATCGCACCGTAGCGCACACTTTGTCGCGATGAAACTGACAGCTCTGCACGAACGTAAGTGCCGACGCCGTGCCATTAGCTACGCTTTATATGCCAGTGTAGTCGACGTGCCTCGCAAGCCCACTATATGCGCCCAACTACTAAATTTATTTGCACATGGACGCCCATGCGCCTCGTAACGCTTGGCTCAAAGTGAAAAAGCCGGCATAGGCTGCTACTCGCACTCGCGCTCGCACGACATCGATTCGCGTAATACGTGGGATCTGCCGGATTTTACGGCAGAGCTGTTATGGTCGAGGTTCGTCGTGTGTCTTAGCCAGATAATTAGCATCACCGTGAACCGGCACGTGCTCAATCACCACTGAAGCAGTCCGTACAGATGGTTAACAAAAGAAGCTGAAACGTGCAGCCACGGTGTTAATTTATCACTGGAGTAATCCCGATGGTTCGCTTAAGTCTCATTCAATTAAGAAGGGGAGAGAACTACTACTACTACTACTACTACTACTACTACTACTACTACTACTACTACTACTATTACTACTACACACACACACACACACACACACACACACACACACACACACACACACACACACACACATATATATATATATATATATATATATAGAAAGAGAAAAAAAGAGACAAAGAAAGCAAAGAAAAATAGAAAAGATAGCAAGACAGAGATACAAATACAGATAGAGAGAGATAGAAAGACACAGACACAAAAGAAGCATTTAAATATAGAGAGCAAGCATAGCCATGTATAGTACAATATAGCAAGGGGTTGGAAAGAAACAGGGGAGAGGGTAGAATCCTAGCCAAGCCAGGGCCAGTTAGGTGCCCACCAGCTCTTTTGTGATTCAGCCTTCCGCGACTTAGTGCAAGGTGCGCTAATTTTTATTATTATTATTTTTTTGTATCCCAGTGACTATGTGAAGACTGCCCAACGATGTGCTAAGTATTCCCATTAATACGTGGTCTTGTTTACTGGAAGCGCACTTAGTCGGCAGGCGAGAAAACATTAGGAATGGCCCTGATTTTGTGCAAACCGGCCCAACGCAGGAGGCAAGCTGACGGACGAGCACCAGAGCCTGGCCGTTCTCAACCGCTGGGAAGAAGTGCCCAAGGTGGGCTGTCCCCTTGTACCAGAACACGTGGAGACAAGGGCACTCTACCATCCGGACAAGCCGGGCATCGAACAGGTAGGTACTCGAAGCTGCACGGCGTGAAAAGGGTATTGTTGAAGCGCACGTGACGAAACAGTAAAATTTATAAATGGATTGTGCTGTGAACTTGCCTCGCGTACGTGTCTTTGTGGGTTCAAAGACTCGCCACAATCATTATAGCGGGCTACCGGAGCATAAAGAACGATTGGTGATATCAACAAAACACTTGGAAAACAATGCCAACGAATACGCTTTCATGGATGCCTGATAGCTTTCGCCTTAAGTCGTCTTAGCGTCAGTTATGGGACCCCTAGGATTTTATTTTTTTTAAGTACTTCTATCGGCGCCTAAATTAGGTACAGGATAAACTATTGTTTTAAGTGAGCGCTCGTCCTGTCCTGTCCCCTTTCTGGCGTTTTTTGTCTTTTCGCGCTTCTAAGTGCCATCATGGTAAGTTAGGCACTAAGTCATGTAACTAAGTAGTGACTAAGCTGCCTACTTAGCTATGCGGTTCTCGGTGCTAAATCTGTTCTGGGTGGAACGTGGAACGCAGGGCAAGCTGGAAATGTGGGTGGACATGTTCCCAATGGACATGCCGCTTCCGGGACCAGCCGTGGACATCTCTCCCCGGAAGCCCAAGAGGTCAGTGTTGTATCGCTGTTTGAAACCGTGTTGACGTTGGTAGCCGACACTGATTATGGTTAGTCTGAAATATCTAGCGATAGTCGTACGAAAACATCCCGAAGCTGCGAGAAATTGCTGATGCATGACGCATGTACAAAGCTCCTTTTAAGAAGTGCAGCGAGTCGAGCGTTTTGAATATTTTGGCAGTTTGTGAGAGCAAAAGCTAGAACTGCGACCACTGTAATCCTCTTGTTCTTTTCCTTTGGTCGCATTTATCATTTTACACGCTGATAGCATCAGACCACGCTGTAAGGGCTTCATTACGACAATGTGGTATTATTTATTTATTTTATGTTTCACTCTCTCCTAATTCTCGGAAATGTGAAATATGCATTCTTCTTACTGTTTCTGTTCCACATTGACCTTACAAGCTTGTTCGGAAAATACGCGTTGTTTCAGTAACGTTTACAGCACAGGACTGACGTTTCAGCCGCGGGACCCGCCTTACTCCGAGGAAGGCCGCTCCCGCGGCCTTCCCGCCAGTCCTGTCCATGCGGTGTTTCCTATGCGCTTGTTTTTTGAACTTTCTCTCTCTCTCTCTCCTTCTCTCTCTCTCTCTCTATATATATATATATATATATAGTATGTGTGTTACACCGACGTTTCAAGCAGTAATGAACAACAATATACCTCCGCCCTCTCTCTCTCTTTCTCTCTCACGCAGCTACGAATTACGCATTATCATCTGGAACACAGATGATGTTGTACTCGAGGATGACGCGTTCTTCACTGGCGAGAAAATGAGCGACATTTACGTAAAAGGGTAAGTATACAAAGTAGGCCGCGCACGTGACTTATGCTATAAACATATTGATGCTGAATTTCATTGCGCTTTAGCATCCTAACTGCTGCTTCACGTTGCAACAACACCCGTGCATGCTACTTGACTCGGGCAGTTGAAATATCCTAGTTTGTTTATTATTATTATTATTATTATTATTATTATTGGGGTTCCTCAAGGGTCGGTACTGGGCCCACTCCTCTTTTTAATTTATGTTAATGATGTTTCTTCTGTCATTCGGAATTCTTCTTTCCTTTTGTATGCCGATGACATAAAGATATTTAAGGAAATTCATTCAGTTATCGATTGTCGCTTGCTGCAATCTGATTTGTGTTCTTTTTCTGAATGGTGCAGGAGCAATAACCTCTCCCTAAATATTTCAAAAACCAAGGTAATGAATTTCACTCGAAAAACATCTAGTGTGCCATTTTTATATTCTGTCAATTCTGTGTCGTTGTGTAAGGTATGTGAGATCAATGATCTAGGTGTTCTTTTTGATAGCACCTTACACTTTTCTGCTCACGCTAAGCGTGTTGCTTTGCGGGGTCTTCGCACCCTAGGCTGTGTTTGCAGAATGTCTAGAGAATTCCGTTCTCCTGTGCCCTTCCGAAAATTGTACACCGCGCTATGTCTTCCTCAACTAGAGTATGCATCTGTGATCTGGAATGGCATTCCTAATTCCAGCAGCAACGCCATTGAGCGAGTCCAGAAAAAATTCCTAAGCATTTACAACCATCGTTTCGCTAGAAATGACTCTGGATCTCGTTCTAACGCTGCTGGATTATTATCATTGCCATCACTTTGCTGCCGACGAAATCGCGCTGATCTGTTATTTCTTTACAAGCTTGTGCATGGTGTCATATCCTGCCCTGTACTGCTCAACTGTCTTAATTTCCGGATTCCACGTAAGCTGACCAGAGAGAATAGACCTTTTCATGTAACCGCCTGCCTCTGTGAACATTCGACCATTGGCAGGATACAACGTCTTTACAATGCTTACTTTTTGGAGCTCGATGTTTTTCACAGCTCCCAGTCGTTGTTCTGCTCCGAGCTTTGCACTGTACTTACATAGCCTCGTACACTGTTGATATTTTTGTTTCTGCCTGCGCATAGTTGTATATGTGCAATTTTATAACGTTTTTTTATCCTTGATATTTTATTATGAATGTTTCCTGTGTTTTTTTTTTGTTGTTTTTTTTCGTGCGCCAGTACAAAGACCTTACGGTTGTTCCTGGGCACATTAAATAAACGTTTGATTGATTGATTATTATTATTATTATTATTATTATTATTATTATTATTATTATTATTATTATTATTATTATTATTATTATTATTATTATGCGGTGGTCCACATGAAAATGGTATGTTTGGAGAGTTCACGAATGTCGTGTTTATGGTAGCGGTAGTAAATATTTAGGAATTTCACTATTTTATGTTGTTGTTGAGCGAGAAGAACATAAACTTTACTGCGCGTTTTCCTACTCTGGATGCAGAAATGCAAGAATATAATATATATTTTGGCGCTTAAGTTTCGTTAATTTAACACAAGGTAACTAAATTGTCAAGCTCTTTCAATCCAACCTGAGGGTCAACGCTAGTGCGCTGTAAATTTTTAGCGGCCAAAACCTTTCTTATTTCGATCCATCTCAGATGAATTCGTAATTATTTTATCGACGGTACCGCGCCTGACTACAGTGGTGACTCTCGGTAGTCCAGCTCACCCTTTGTACAGCTTGACGTGCTCCTTGCCAATGGACGCTGATTAAACTATCTTCCAGCAGGTGCCATTGATGCTTTTATGCTTTCTGTGATTTGAAGTACACTCGAGCCCCGATGTATAGAATCTCAATGGGATCACAAAAAAGAGTTCTATATACAGTCGAACCAGTATACATCGAACGCACATGGAACAGTTTTGAAATTCCCTGGCATATATTTTCGATATATACAATTTCCATACATCGAAAGACCTATATATATATATATATATATATATATATATATATATATATATATATTATATATATATATATATATAATATATATATATATATATATATATATACGCTTCTAAAATACTGTTTACTTGTCGACGTTTTGACTCAAAGTATGTGCACAAGCGTATTCGCGACTCTTTTCGTCAGGTTTCTTGCTTCTCTCTCTCCTCTTTTTTTTTTCTGTATGTACTTTTTCTTAACCTTTTTTCTCTCTCTCTCTCTCGGCTCGGAGAACGATGATATAAAAGCGCATCGAAGCCTGGTAAATTTCATCCTGATGAAGATTGGTCTCCGATCGAAACGTCGACAAATAAACAGTTTTTTAGAAGCCTATACCTTTTTCCTATATATATATATATATATATATATATATATATATATATATTATATATATATATATATATATATATATATACATATATATATATATATATATATATATATATATATATATATAGATAGATAGATAGATAGATAGATAGATAGATAGATAGATAGATAGATAGATAGATAGATAGATAGATAGATAGATAGATAGATAGATAGATAGATAACTCGCAAAAAAAAGGAAATGAGTTCGATATGCCGTATAATTCAATATCAGCGTTTCAAAGAATTTACCATATTTGCTCTGCGAATATCGGTGTACAAGTTGGCTTCACGGTAAAACGTGGGTATTTTTTTTTTTACTTCCCTGGTTTAGTAGTTGGTGGAGCAGGTTATGTGCAAGGGCGTGTTATACGAGACAAGATGCGGTATCGATGTAAATAGCGCTTCTCCTCAAAGATTGCTCTCGGCTTTTTGAATACCGCATTTCTGAATATGTGCGCCGTGGGCATATATCTTGTGAGGGAAGGCGAACTTCTTGGGGTTAAAACATTGCCGCGTTTGAAAATAGCTCGACATAAAGGAGAATTCGGTTTACCCGAGTTGGATACAGTCGGGCTTAACTCTACATCAGTTATTTTTTTTTCTGCCTAAAATACAATCAAGGGGATTTTACAACTGTTCGTTGTATGTGCGTTCGATATATGCGAGTTCGACCGCATAAGAACGAGGGTCTCGCTGCAGGTGGCTGAAGGGCCAGGAGGACACTCAGTGCACCGACATCCACTACCGGTCGCTGACTGGCGAAGGTAACTTCAACTGGCGCTTCGTCTTTCCGTTCGACTACCTGCCCGCCGAGGAGAAGATCGTCATCTCGCGCAAGGAGTCGCTCTTCTCGTGGGACGAGACCGAGTGCAAGATCCCGGCCAGACTAGAGCTACAGGTCTGGGACGCCGACCACTTCTCGGCCGACGACTTCCTCGGTGAGCATCACTTCGATGGCGCATCGTTTTCCCCGATAACGAGACGCCATGTTCTTGCGGAAGGTTATTTACCAGTATACATTTAACAACTGCCCGGTCCGCGCGTGCTTCCCCTCCGGCGAGGGGCCACCTCCGAGGAGACGCGCCATTTTTATGTGTATTAACGTGACGTCAGCGTACGCGCTGACGTGACTCGCTACAATTCTAAGCTTCTAGAAATGAACAGCAGACTCCGATAGAGAAAACTCCAATGACATTTAATGTTACATACAGGGACGAACAAAATGAAAACTGGAAACGCTCTCTATGTTGCCAGGTTAGGTTAGGTTAGGTTCTTTATTTTGATGTGATTGAGTTTCACCCACAAAAAAGCCTTTGCCATATCACGCGACGCCACAATGTTTGGGAAGCTTCTCGATTGTTTTAGACTATTCTGACAAGATTGCACACACTATAGTCGAATTTATTCTGGAGCTAACGCGAGCCCCAGCGATACAGCGAGACAAGTCAATCATCCATACATGTATAAAAGACAACACATACAGCCGATGATCAGATTAACGACTGCAATCGCCGCTATCGGTATGCAATGTGCATTAGTTGCACCTTAAGTTTTGAATTGCTGGGCACG
This sequence comes from Rhipicephalus sanguineus, assembly GCF_013339695.2. Classification (NCBI taxonomy): domain Eukaryota; kingdom Metazoa; phylum Arthropoda; class Arachnida; order Ixodida; family Ixodidae; genus Rhipicephalus; species Rhipicephalus sanguineus. The sequence goes on from NC_051185.1 coordinate 20,573,741, forward strand.
ATCTCACTCAACTGGTAAAATAGGTGTTTACCAGTGTTACTGCTGTCGTCATCACCGTCACAACCACGTGACAACATCACAAAGATGCCCAGAACGGCTTCATCGGCATTTATCACGCACGCTCTGTTGTAACAGTCCAGTGGCTCCCCCCAAAACAGCGATAATGACGAACCTCGTCGACAAACTCGGGAACGCTGACAGAACCCCGGACAATGTTGACCGTTGGCACGTGGTTCCAATTTGCGCCCTCGACTAATCGTGAATGATAAATACCACGTCATCCCGCGCGCGACCTGTATGGACAACGGGCGACGGACGAACGTAGTGTTGTCGTGACTACCGAATAAGAACATTGACACCCGCGACTAAAAAAAATATATAGACAGTTATATCGGCAGAAACTTACGAAGTTCTCAAAAGAGCGATTTGGCTCGTTGTTTCGCGCGTCGTTTACGAACTCGCTAGCTGACAAGTAAAACAACGTGAACAGGGGTGGTTTAGGAATCAGATTTTAAGCCGGCACATGCACAATACGCTACAACAGATATCCTGTGATTGATACAGGGTTGGCGTGAGAAAAACGTATCGTCTCTGTTACAACCGTCTCGCGTGAGCACTTGTTCTGGCACGTTCGTGAGCCGTTTATGAAAGAACCATATGGCGTGAGGAAGGGTAATAGACCTAGCCCCAGCCGCTCGCTGGCCTAACTGCCCATATATTACGTAGTATAGAAAGTAGGCGATATTGCCTCATTCGGAGCTGTTATGGACGCCTTATTTTCGGTATTCCGCAATTATATGAAGCCCTTATAGGAATATGAATGTTATGAAAATGTATAAACTTTACTCATGATTCAGTACGCGAGATAGCAAAACTGTGGCGAGATCAAAATATGACAGGCACCGGATGGGACTTCGGTTAACACTGAAGATAGATTACTGCAGTTCTCCGATAGAAACACCTTTTCATGTAGGAAGTTTAGGATGGTCTTATGGCGATGTTATTGTTAGTAACGTTTCTGATGATGATAATTCTAACGGCTACTATCGGCATTGTGATAAGAATCACGCGTGTGCTCGCAGTGTGAACGAATTCCTCAAATGCATGTCCACTCATGCTGCCAGATGGCGGTACGCTATGCTTCCATATTAGGACAACTAAAAATTCTGGCGGTGCATTACCGCGTCATGCGCTTGGTCGTTATGCGTATGGCTGTTTTAGATGTTAAGTAAGGCAGCACGCCTTCAAGGCTGGTCTTTACGACCACGAACAATGGCAATGGCGAGAAGTGAAGACGTTGGCGTTGTCAATTTTCGTGTTCTACCTGCGTTCATGCTTGACGTGCATGGCGCTTTTAGTAGCTCAGAATGCAGCGATCGTCGTATGGAGTTGTGATTGTACATCACGCACGATGCTCGCGCAGGCGCCATCACGTTGGACCTGAACCGTTTTCCGCGCGGCGCTAAGTCCTCCAAGCTCTGCAGCCTCAACATGCTCAAGGCCGAAGCCAACGTGCCCACCATATCGCTCTTCAAGCAGCGCCGAGTCAAAGGGTGGTGGCCCTTCTTCGTCAAGAAGGAGAACGACGAGATGGTGCTCACGGTAATGATCGATACCCTCACAAATCGCAATACCTTCATAGAGTGAGATCTGTGACGTCACAGAGATCTATGACGTAACAAAGGGCCTCGAACTTCTGTGCCAGTATCGCAACCGTCTCTTTTTCATACTTTCGGGCTTACCTGAAGGTATGAAAAAAGTACTCTTTGCCCGAGTGGCGTTTCCAGTTATTGCGAAAGGATAGTTTAATTTGTAAATACAAGCGAATCGTTTTCTTCTCTTTAGTTTGCTCAAGTGCAAAAGGTAATGTCCGTCACATACGTTGCATTTTTTTGTGTGC